>NC_082392.1:847417-909917 GCF_031168955.1 Gadus macrocephalus | reverse complement strand
CTCTGATTGGCTCCTTCTAGTGTTCCATCCTCTGTGATTGGATCCTGCTAACCTTCATTGATAAGGACGAGATCTACAGCAACAAGATGTTTGACGACGTAAGTGAAGAGTTTGAGCATTAAAACCTTTTAAACGGGAATCTGTATTTTCGTAGAAAGCAAAATATTCAGCATATATTTTCTGGATTTCCTTTTTAGAATTGACCAATATTTGTCTTAGTTGATCACATAGAAAAATATATCTATACACAACATATAGTGTGCATGCGAACCTCTATATGTGTTGTATTTATGTACATGATGTATAGCAGAGGAAGGCTCCTCATTGTTCCCCCCTGACCTCTGCAGTCCAGCAAAGACCCGGTCCAGCCCAACTCCACCGCTTTCACCATCGTCAGCTACGGGTCAAACCATTCCGACCTGTCAGAGGGGGTAGCGCTGTGAGGCCTGTTTTACAGACTGTTTTACAGACTGTCCTGCGACCAACAACAGACCGACGCTCCTCTCAGAACAGACTTCTGAGTTCAAATGATGGCAGAGAATAAGAAGAAAGGAGTTCTGCTGCACATTAAACCTCTAATAACCGCCTCTAATAAAAGCCCTTTCCCTAGAACATTTTCTATATACCTTTAACTTGCTGATTTGCAGATATAACCGCTATAACCAACCACTGAACCTTGTTACAGGACTCTCAAGTTTTGAACCGAGTTCAGAGTGAGATTTTTTTTTGTGTGTGTGTGTGTGTGTGTGTGTGTGTGTGTGTGTGTGTGTGTGTGTGGGGGGGGTAAATTAACATGCGACTGCACACAAATGTGTCCACAGACATGTATGATAAGCATTATTGTCCCTTAACACTAATATTCAGAAACACCACTGCCTCAAAAGGCTAATGCAACACCAGTAGAGGCATATACTTTCCCCTGAACTTTTAAACGTTGCAAACGTGCAAAAACATAATTATATATTTATGTGGCATTCAGTCCAATGCTTAAAATATATCTGTGGCATTCAGTAGGCCAATGCAGTGGTAAAGTGTGTAAAGTATGACCAAGTGTTACTTTCTGTTCAATAGATAGAACTTTATCAATCCCCTGTAGGAGAAATTTGTTAATGTTTGACCCTAAAACAATAATGGTAAAGAAATAATACAAAACATAACTAAGTCAAACCGTCCAATCTGAAGGCTCTACTTCCACTCCCCCTACTCACTTCCACCAATGCAAAGCGAACAGAACTGAGTAGGGGAGAGCCTAACTAGTTTGTGAACGACCCAGAGAAACGCAACACAAATTCAATGTGAACATGTATGAGGCTTTAATAAAATCCCGGACGATTTTGAAATTCCGCCACACTTTTTTTTAAAAGTGTCTCAAAAAGAGGGCAGGTCTGGCCAAAATAGGACGTCTGGTTACCCTACGAACGGCAAACCCATTTGATTCCTACCTGTTCCACTGTTAAAAAGCGGCCCAGATTGGTGGGTGCTATCCTGGTAATTTCTCTGCGTGAGAAATACGAAGTGTGGCGTGTGTCTCACGCCGAATGCGTGAGACTTGAGTTTCCCAACTCATGTAAATCTCCTTTTTGGAGCCTCTCTTAACAACAGCGTTTCAAAGACAAAACACACAACAGAACCTATTGATCAACTTATGGGCCTCATTTCTGTTGTTCCTTGTGTCACAATTAAAACCAAAGTCACCTACAAAGCCTTTGAATTGTCTGATGTTCTGTATTTTTTAATCAGGCCTTCAATGTCCAGAGAGAGAGAGAGAGAGAGAGAGAGAGAGAGAGAGAGAGAGAGAGACGGGGAGAGAGAGATCTTTGTGGGGAGAAATCCATCGAGCGGTAATCAGATCCCCTCATTGTCAAAAAGGATCCTCTAACCCGATTGTGGGGAAGCGTGATCCTTATTGGGTCTTATCGAGTCCTGCTGGGAACGAGACGACCGCGGACGGGGAGAGTGGAGCCGGACGTCCTCGTCCTCAACTGAGGAGGACGTCAGCGAGTCGCCAGTCAACAGTCGGACATTAAAGAGAGATATGGATGTGTTTAGTGGTCCAGAGAGGGGGGGGGCACACGGAGCAATGCGGGGGAACGGAGCAGAGCGGTTAGTCGTCCGCTGAGTGCTCTCACTCCTCCATTGGAGGCAGACCATCAGCCAGAGACGCTGAGCAACAAACGGGATTATGTGGTTGAATGTGATTACTGGTCAAGAAGAGCCCATCCACAGGAAAGGGGACAATCAGATTAGCCTCGTTGAGGTTAATGACCGTTTGGATCGATGACTTAATGCACACTCTGGTCGCTGCGGGAAAGCTTGTCCTCACCTGATTATTAACTGTTCATGTGTTCATGTGGGTCCTATTCTCACATTAAAACATTAGTGTTCCTTCTTTATGATACAATGCGATGCCGCAGAGTGGTCTAGTGGTCTGGGTTTGACTCCCAGGCACCCGTACCCTAACCTGCTTGGACAAAGCTGAAAAGCGAAATTACTAAAATGTTAAATTTGATTTGATCTGACATGAGTCATTTGTTAATGACTAACATTTGTTAGTCATTCAGAAATCGTAAGTTTATGGGGAGAACGGTGTAGCCTAAAGCTTTTCCATGCTGGGTTTGTGGAGACGCTCTTCTCTACCAGGATGGCCTCAAACCCGACATCTGGTGGCCGCTGCGGTGTACTGCAACTCATCACCTGAATACTGCTTCTGCATTGTGCTGTCGGCCTGCACTTTCTGTCGATGACTGTTACCGTGACAATATATGTAATCGATTTAATGCAGAAGGGATTAACATGGTAACGCTATCGCTGAGTGGGAGGCCTGATGCCAGCATGAGGTTCAGAGTGGAAGCGCATAGGAGTGCATGGAGCCGGGATTAAGACAGTAACGCATATGAAGACTAGGAACCGGGAGTCTAAAACATTTCAGATTTAGTTCATTCAGAAAGAAGATATGACCCTTTATGACTCCACCCCCTACACACTGGTGACTCCGCCCCCTACAGACACTGGTGACTCCGCCCCCTAAAGACACCGGTGACTCCGCCCCCTAGAGACAATGGTGACTCCGCTCCCTACAGACACTGGTGACTCCGCCCCCTACAGACACTGTGGGGACTCCGCTCCCTACAGACACTGTGGTGACTCCGCCCCCTACAGACACTGTGGTGACTCCGCCCCCTACAGACACTGTGGTGACTCCGCCCCCTACAGACACTGTGGGGACTCCGCCCCCTACAGACACTGTGGGGACTCCGCCCCCTACAGACACTGTGGGGACTCCGCCCCCTACAGACACTGTGGGGACTCCGCCACTACAGACTGTGGTGACTCCGCCCCCTACAGACACTGTGGGGACTCCGCCCCCTACAGACACTGTGGGGACTCCGCCACTACAGACTGTGGTGACTCCGCCCCCTACAGAAGGGGGCGGAGCCTCAGCAGAACATCATTACCATGGGAGACAGCGACAGATGAGATGGTTAACGTCGAAGATGTGGGAATTTGATCTGAAGTAGAACACAATAAACAATCGGGGTAACGTGAAATACATTTATTAAAAATTTTGAAGCAAAAATGCAGTTCATATACAGAAAATAGTACACACAGAATATCAACAATATTAACAACCCATCTCAAAACAAGTTTTAGAGACGACAGAAACGAAACATCGGACGACTTTTTAGTGCCCCTGATTGATGGGTGGACCAAGATGCATGATGGGAGCTGACTCTGGTAGACAGGATATGAACAGGGGGAACGCCCATATAAGGAGAGGCCTAAGGGGGTCAGTGCACACTGAGGTTGATCTGCGGGCTCATGGTCAGCAGCCAATCGATGGTCTCCTCCAGGAAGACCATGTTGTAGTGAGCGGCGATGCTGCGGAACACCTTGATCTGCTCCGAGAAGCTCTGAGGAGGAACAGGAACAGACGGGGGAGGAAGACCGTCAACACAGGGGGATGAAGACCATCAACACACCAGGAGGGGGTGAAGACCATCAACACACCAGGAGGGGATGAAGACCATCAACACACCAGGAGGGGATGAAGACCGTCAACACACCAGGAGGGGATGAAGACCGTCAACACACCAGGAGGGGATGAAGACCATCAACACACCAGGAGGGGATGAAGACCATCAACACACCAGGAGGGGATGAGGGGGGAGGGATGATGAGGGGTGATTGGTGATGAGTGACTGTGTCGGGTGATGACTCCTCACCTTGGTTGTGAAGGTGAGGTCAAAGCTCCCAGCGCAGCGGCAGTAGATCGGCATGTTGGCCTCCTTCACACCCTTACACTTCACACAGGCCTGCACACACACACACACACACACACACACACACACACACACACACACACACACACACACACACACACACACACACACACACACACACACACACACACACACACACACACACACACACACACACGAAGTGCCGACGGAAACACAAAGATCAGGAAACAAAGAGTTTGCCACGACAATATTCCTCAATAATAGGAATAGAAAGATGATCCTATTGTATATTATGTTGTTTCTGCTCTTGGACTAAGGTGTGTTCTGTTAACATAAATACACTTGAGGGCGAGGCCTCTGAAGATATAAATAACCTGTCAGGGTGAGGGGGTGAGACTTGTGAGGGTGAGGGGGTGAGGTGTGTGAGGGTGAGGGTGAGGTGTGAGGGTGAGGTGTCTGAGGGTGAGGTGTGAGGCTGAGGTGTGAGGGTGAGGTGTGAGGGTGAGGTGTGAGGGTGAGGTGTGAGGGTGAGGGTGAGGTGTCTGAGGGTGAGGTGTGAGGGTGAGGTGTGAGGGTGAGGTGTGAGGGTGAGGGTGAGGGTGAGGGTGAGGGTGAGGGTGAGGTGTGAGGGTGAGGTGTGAGGGTGAGGGTGAGGGTGAGGTGTGAGGGTGAGGGTGAGGTGTCTGAGGGTGAGGTGTGAGGTGTGAGGGTGAGGTGTGAGGGTGAGGGTGAGGTGTGAGGGTGAGGGTGAGGTGTCCCACCAGGTCCTGCAGGGTGAAGCTCATCAGCTTCTTCTGCAGCGCCTCCACCAGGGACGTCTCGATGAACTCCGTCTCGTACTGCGCCCGGCAGTTGGAGCAGAACCACTGGGGCAGGACCGAGCCGTCCTGGGGCACAAAGAGGACCCTTAACTCCCCCAGCTCGTATCCACTGTGGATCGGCTGCTCCTCCTCCTCCTCCTCCTCCCCCCTCCTCCTCCCCCCTCCTCCTCCTCCCCCCCCCCCCCCCCCCCCCCCCCCCTCCTCCTCCCCCCCGCCCCCATCCTCCTCCTCCTCCTCTTCTCCTCCTCCTCTTCCCCCCTCCTCCCCCTCCTCCTCTCCCCTCCTCCTCTTCCCCCCTCTTCCTCCTCTCCCCCCCCCCCCCCCCCTCCTCCTCCTCCTCCTCCCCCTCCTCCTCTCCTCCTCCTCCCCTCCCCCTCCTCCTCTCCCCCTCCCCCTCCCCCCCTCCCCCCTCCTCCTCCTCCTCCCCCCCTCCTCCTCCCCCTCCTCCTCCTCCTCCTCCTCCTCACCTGGGCCAGTGAGGGGTCCTTGCAGAGGTCGAGGTCGCGGCAGAAGTTGCAGCTGTGGCAGATGACCTCAGGCAGGATGTAGGAGTTACAGGGGTCCCTGAACTGGGCGTGCTCCGAGAACTCGCCCACGTCGACCAGCCGCAGCAGGTCCCTCTTCAGCTTGTTCACCTGGTTGGTGATGTTGGCGTCCAGGGAGAGCACCTGGATCGCAGAGGGGGGGAGACGGAGGGTGAGACACTGATCCCCGTCTATGGTCAGCTCTCTGGTAGGATCACGCCCTCCATGCCTCCTCAACGACACCGTCTGACTCACAGTTTGGTTTTGAATCTAGAAAATAGTTTTATCGTTGTTTCCTACGTTTTACAGATTATCTGAATATACACAAACCCAAACTTAGACTGAGATTGAGAGACAGACAGACAGACAGACAGACAGAGAGACAGACAGAGAGACAGACAGACAGACAGACAGACAGACAGACAGAGAGAGAGACACAGACAGAGACAGAGACACAGACACCGAGAGACTGACGGACACAGACAGGTGCACTGTCTGTGTCTGCCTCCAACGAAGGCGGTCGCATCTCCCTCTGCCCCCTCTGCTCGCTCCCGGCCCTATCTCTCCCCTGCTCTTTGTCTCCGTCTCTCTCTCTGTCTCTCTCTCTGTCCTGTGCTGCCTCTTCTCTGCATTCTACCCGAAACCTAAATTATGGATCTGATCGGCGGGTCTCTCAACGCTATTGATCAAATTTTCTCGACGAGAAAACAGGGCCAAGGAGAGGCCGCCTGCCCTGACGGAACGTTCGCAGCGGGATACATGATGGACTCCTGGAAGGAGTGGAGGCCCTTGTGTCTCGCCATACTTTCCGTCGAGGATGTTGAAGACGTCTACATAATTGGGATGATGATAACAGGATTCCTGCTGTTCGGAGGTTGCGGGTTCCTGTTCTATCGCAAAGTTAGTAAGGCGATGGCAGCATATTCGGCTTTTGAGAAGCTGCCCGCCATTGTTGGATTGCAATCCAACATTGCTGGATTGTGCCGGATGGCCGACACACAGACTCATGCGTTGGGCGAACTAAATCGCAAATTGGATACCATCCTGGTGAAGTAGGACCGGGCTTAAACGGGCCACGAATTTCGGCTAATTTGGCTTTTTGGATTCTGGAAATGGAATACTACAGAGAGTATCAGAGAGAGAAAATTTATCAGAAAATTGCAGAGTCGGCCTGACCCAAAGCAATCGTTATCTTTATTCGGCTCCCCCACTTCGGCCTTGGAAGGCTGATATCTCTCCTCTCCCCTGGTTGTTATGCAGACGGATGCCCTGCCACCCTTCCCCCCCCCCTCCACCTCCTGTGAACTTTGTCTCTGGGTCGGAACTCTTCGAGGTCGTCTCCACGGCGATGGCCGTGTCCTCGTCACCAGCATCAGACGAGAGAGACACTGTTGAGTCCATTGGAGATGGAGTCCTTGAGCTCACACACACACGCACACAAGACAGATTACACACACACCCCTGGACTCACCGCCTACTGGACCCCCTCCCCCTCCCCTTCCCTCGTTGCAGCACAGTATGCCGTGAGTGATGCGATGCGCCTGCTGGCTGCGTCCGCCTCCCGGGGTCTGAGCTGTGACACCTCCCCTCCCCAACTCCCCCCTCCCACATGTGTTTGTGATGTTTTTGATGTGATGCTTATGTGCTGAGGTGTTTTTTTTTGCTAATCCCTACACTGTGCCCCCCTTAAAGGAGCATAGTTTGGGGTATTGACAATTTTTTTTTTGCCCTCGTTACCCTCTTGTTTAGCTTTTTAAACTTTCTTATCCAACGCGGGCCGCATGGTTCTTGTTGAACAAGCGCCTGACAGTCTCTCCGTCCTGTCTCCCCACACTGTCTTTTATGTTTCTTGGACGGAATGTAACTGGTAATTTCGTTGCTCTGTAACATGTGCAATGACAACAATAAAGTTCTATTCTATTCTACCTGGCAGACGTATTTGATGAACTCCAGGGCGGGGTTGTTGAGGGGCAGGTGGGAGCCGGGCAGGTTGGGGAACATCTCTGAGGGCTGGGTGACGCTGCGCGTGGCCGCCAGCTTCCTCTGGATCTTCTGGGTGATGGTGAAGAAGCTCTGGGTCAGCTCGTTGGCCACGTACTCCTGGGAGAAGGAGATCATACCTGGGGGAGCAGAGGGTTCAGGGTCACGTCCTGCTGGGGTCTCTAGCGCTACGATGAGCTCACAGCCCCCCCTGTGACATCATCAGCGTACCGGGAAGCGCCCCCAGCTCCTCGGCCGCCTGCTGGGTGGCCTGGCTGCCCCCCGCCCGCCGCTTGATGGGCGTGGCCCCGGGGGCGCTGCGGCGGAGCTCCTCCTTCATGCTGTGGTAGACCGCCGCGATGTACGCTGGGAGGAGACACAAACCAGTAAGGGCTTTAGAACACAGGACCACTGGGAGGAGACACAAACCAGTAAGGGCTTTAGAAACAGAACACTGGGAGGAGACACAAACCAGTAAGGGCTTTAGAAACAGAACACTGGGAGGAGACACAAACCAGTAAGGGCTTTAGAACACAGGACCACTGGGAGGAAATACAGACCAGTAAGGGCTTTAGAACACAGGACTAGGGATGGGCGATATGGCCTAAAATCCATATTGCGATATACATGCAACCTATTGCGATAACGATATATATCACGATATATAAATCATAATAGAACCATTTCAGAACAGGTTACATAGACTAAGGAAAGCTAAACTGCTAAATGTATGTCGTTTTGAGAACATTTATTGTGCAAAACTAATCATACAACATAATGTTGTAGCTGCAGAGACTTTAAAAAAGAAAAAAATCTTCAGTGTAACTAATGACGTATACTTCTCTTAATGACATAAAAATTGGTGGTGTCTTTTTAATAAAGAAACTGATACTGTGAATTAGGGAAATACGTCCAGTATTAGGCATGGCTATTTTAACTAAAGAAAAATCTTCCAAGTGTGTGCACAGATACTTGCTATTAAAACATAAAACAATAAGTGCAAAATGAACGCATATAATTTTGAAATGAACATGAAATGAGAGCAATCACCAGCTCCTCCGTTTCGCTTTCAGCCATATTTACTTAGATGACGATGATGCGTTGAAGCCGGTTGGAGCTCATGGCTCTTTAAATTCCGCGGGTCGCGGACGATGCGTTGCAGCCGGTTGCAGCTCGTGGCTCTTTAAATTTCGCGGGTAGCAGATGATGCGATGCAGCTGGTTGCAGCTCGTGGCTCTTTTTAAAATTCGCGGGTCGCGGACGATGCGTTGCAGACGGTTGCAGCTCGTGGCTCTTTATATTTCGCGAGTCATGGATAGATCGCGTCAAACATACATTATCGCGATAGAGCAATATAACTAAAATCTCTATCGTAGGCCATTTTTTATCGTTTATATCGTATACCGTTTATATGGCGCATTCCTACACAGGACCACTGGGAGGAGATACAAACCAGTAAGGGCTTTAGAAACACAGGACCACTGGGAAGAGGTTATAAACCAGTAAGGGCTTTAGAAGCACAGGACCACTGGGAAGAGGTTATAAACCAGTCAGAGCTTTAGAATCACATCATTAGTTCTTATCATTAGTGATTAACGATGGTTAATGTCGATGGTATTTACCAGAGACGATCATGATGAAGTACTTCTGGCAGGAAGCCGTCTGGGGCAGGTACTGCATGATGTTCCAGTTGCTCTCAATCAGATCCTCCACCTCGTCCACCTCCCCGTCCAGGTCCTCTTCCTCCCCGCCCGCCTCCTCCTCTTCCTCATCCTCACTGCCGTCCTCTGCGTCCTCACCGCTCTTCCTCTTCTTCTTCTTCAGGAGAGCTCCGTCCTGGCGACCGGGGAAGAGACCAGACTCAGCATCAGGACCCCCGCAGAAGACCCTCCCAGCCAGCTCAGAGCCAGCTCAGAGCCAGCTCAGAGCCAGCTCAGAGCCAGCTCAGAGCCAGCTCAGAGCCAGCTCAGAGCCAGCTCAGAGCCAGCTCAGAGCCAGCTCAGAGCCAGCTCTAAGGGGAGCTGGGTTAAAGCACTTGCTAATGACTAATCCTCAAATAAATCTGTGAACAACATGTCAGCACTTAAAAAGGTGTGCATACGTATCATCTACATTTCTTTTGCATTTTATATTTATTCATGTCCATACACCTTTTCGCCGTTTTCTGAATGTTTATGCTTTGCCATATTTCGTGTGTCATATATTTTCTACATAAATATATTCTTTAAATTTGTTCAACTTTATGAGCTGAGAACTTGTATGGCGATCAGTACAGAAGTCCTCCTGAGTAAAGAGGTGTGCGGTGGCTACCTCCCCACAGAGGGCGCCAGAGGGCAGCTTGCCCTTCACCCCTCCGTGATTGGCCGGGTCCATCCACAACAGGAAGTCCCAGCAGCGGGAGAAGGAGATGGACAGCGAGTGGAAGATCTCCCGGGAGTGGATGCTGGAGGGAGGTTCAGATTCAGAAGGGGAACGAATGAGCATTTGGTACAGTCTAGAAACACTCTAGTCTAGAACACTCTAGAACAGAATAGAAACACTCTAGAACAGAATAGAAACACTCTAGTCTAGAACACTCTAGAACAGAATAGAAACACTCTAGAACAGTATAGAAACACTCTAGTCTAGAACACTCTAGAACAGAATAGAAACACTCTAGTCTAGAACACTCTAGAACAGTATAGAAACACTCTAGTCTAGAACACTCTAGAACAGAATAGAAACACTCTAGAACAGTATAGAAACACTCTAGTCTAGAACACTCTAGAACAGAATAGAAACACTCTAGTCTAGAACACTCTAGAACAGTATAGAAACACTCTAGTCTAGAACACTCTAGAACAGTATAGAAACACTCTAGTCTAGAACACTCTAGAACAGTATAGAAACACTCTAGTCTAGAACACTCTAGAACAGTATAGAAACACTCTAGAACAGAATAGAAACACTCTAGTCTAGAACACTCTAGAACAGTATAGAAACACTCTAGAACAGAATAGAAACGCTCTAGAACAGAACAGAAACACTCTAGAACAGAACAGAAACGCTCTAGAACAGAATAGAAACACTCTAGAACAGAATAGAAACACTCTAGAACAGAATAGAAACACTCTAGTCTAGAACACTCTAGAACAGAATAGAAACACTCAAGAACAGAATAGAAACACTCTAGAACAGAATAGAAACACTCTAGAACAGAATAGAAACACTCAACAGAACAGAAACGCTCTAGAACAGAATAGAAACACTCTAGTCTAGAACACTCTAGAACAGAATAGAAACACTCTAGAACAGAATAGAAACACTCTAGTCTAGAACACTCTAGAACAGAATAGAAACACTCTAGTCTAGAACACTCTAGAACAGTCTAGAAACACTCTAGAACAGTATAGAAACACTCTAGTCTAGAACACTCTAGAACAGTATAGAAACACTCTAGAACAGAATAGAAACGCTCTAGAACAGAATAGAAACACTCTAGTCTAGAACACTCTAGAACAGTATAGAAACACTCTAGAACAGAATAGAAACGCTCTAGAACAGAATAGAAACACTCTAGAACAGAACAGAAACGCTCTAGAACAGAATAGAAACACTCTAGAACAGAATAGAAACACTCTAGAACAGAATAGAAACACTCTAGAACAGAATAGAAACGCTCTAGAACAGAACAGAAACACTCTAGAACAGTATAGAAACACTCTAGAACAGAATAGAAACACTCTAGAACAGAACAGAAACGCTCTAGAACAGAATAGAAACACTCTAGAACAGAATAGAAACACTCTAGAACAGAATAGAAACACTCTAGAACAGAACAGAAACGCTCTAGAACAGAATAGAAACACTCTAGAACAGAATAGAAACACTCTAGAACAGAATAGAAACACTCTAGAACAGAACAGAAACGCTCTAGAACAGAACAGAAACACTCTAGAACAGAACAGAAACACTCTAGAACAGAAACACTCTAGAACAGAACAGACTCTACTTTACAGCAGCAACGCTTGGCAGAGTAACGTCCATCATATCGTGCAAAGCGACCATAAACACGTCCTCGTCATCAGTAACCCCGGGACGAAGGTTAATCACCTGTTGGTGATGTACTCCACGTAGCCGATGGCGTCGTCCGTGTGGCGCTTCTTGGTGCCCAGGATGATGGTGTTGAAGTTCCCGTAGATCACGGTGGAGCCCAGTCGCTTGAACTCCGCCACCAGCCTGACGGAGCACAACACCACCACCGGTTAGCGCTCCACCCGACCAATACTCACACTGCACCGAAGACCGGCCAATCAGCATCAAGTAGGCCGAACCCATAGCAACCCCATGGGCCAATCCAGGGAGCAGCTTTCCTCGTCATTTAGAACGACCACAACTCAGTAAGACCTTCCTCATCATGTGGTTCAGGCTGTGTTACTAGACCTTCATCACGGTACTCACTGCAGTAAGACCTTCCTCATCATGTGGTTCAGGGTGTGTTACTAGACCTTCATCACGGTACTCACTGCAGTAAGACCTTCCTCATCATGTGGTTCAGGGTGTGTTACTAGACCTTCATCACGGTACTCACTGCAGTAAGACCCTCCTCATCATGTGGTTCAGGGTGTGTTACTAGACCTTCATCGCGTTACTCACTGCAGTAAGACCCTCCTCATCATGTGGTTCAGGCTGTGTTACTAGACCTTCATCACGTTACTCACTGCAGTAAGACCCTCCTCATCATGTGGTTCAGGGTGTGTTACTAGACCTTCATCACGGTACTCACTGCAGTAAGACCCTCCTCATCATGTGGTTCAGGGTGTGTTACTAGACCTTCATCACGTTACTCACTGCAGTAAGACCCTCCTCATCATGTGGTTCAGGGTGTGTTACTAGACCTTCATCATGTGGTTCAGGGTGTGTTACTAGACCTTCATCACGGTACTCACTGCAGTAAGACCCTCCTCATCATGTGGTTCAGGCTGTGTTACTAGACCTTCATCACGTTACTCACTGCAGTAAGACCTTCCTCATCATGTGGTTCAGGGTGTGTTACTAGACCTTCATCACGTTACTCACTGCAGTAAGACCTTCCTCATCATGTGGTTCAGGGTGTGTTACTAGACCTTCATCGCGTTACTCACTGCAGTAAGACCCTCCTCATCATGTGGTTCAGGGTGTGTTACTAGACCTTCATCACGGTACTCACTGCAGTAAGACCCTCCTCATCATGTGGTTCAGGCTGTGTTACTAGACCTTCATCATGTGGTTCAGGGTGTGTTACTAGACCTTCATCACGTTACTCACTGCAGTAAGACCTTCCTCATCATGTGGTTCAGGCTGTGTTACTAGACCTTCATCGCGTTACTCACTGCAGTAAGACCCTCCTCATCATGTGGTTCAGGGTGTGTTACTAGACCTTCATCACGTTACTCACTGCAGTAAGACCCTCCTCATCATGTGGTTCAGGCTGTGTTACTAGACCTTCATCGCGTTACTCACTGCAGTAAGACCTTCCTCATCATGTGGTTCAGGGTGTGTTACTAGACCTTCATCGCGTTACTCACTGCAGTAAGACCCTCCTCATCATGTGGTTCAGGCTGTGTTACTAGACCTTCATCACGGTACTCACTGCAGTAAGACCTTCCTCATCATGTGGTTCAGGGTGTGTTACTAGACCTTCATCATGTTACTCACTGCAGTAAGACCTTCCTCATCATGTGGTTCAGGGTGTGTTACTAGACCTTCATCACGGTACTCACTGCAGTAAGACCTTCCTCATCATGTGGTTCAGGGTGTGTTACTAGACCTTCATCACGTTACTCACTGCAGTAAGACCTTCCTCATCATGTGGTTCAGGGTGTGTTACTAGACCTTCATCACGGTACTCACTGCAGGAAGACCTTCTTCATCATGTTGTGCAGCGTGCGGTGCAGGGCGGGGTCGTACAGCAGGGAGCTGGGCGACCGCAGCCAGCGGTAGAAGTGCATCACCTGGTTGTCTGCGTAGACGTTGTGGTACTGGGTGATCTCCCGCACCCAGCCCACCACCATGCTCTTCAGGACCCTGAGGGACACCACGAGGCCGTGAGACTCGCAGGAACCGGCCCCAACACCGCTCTTATTCCACACACACACAACGTACTTCTGGCCCAGCCTGGAAGCAAGTGAAGGATGTCTGTCCAGACATCATTCACCTGCTTCCAGGCTGTGCAAGAAGTATGTTTTGTTATTGAGGCACACATGCAAGGAAGGAGGCGTTTTGACAGAGCACATGCGGTCGGTACGGCATTGCAGCCTTCAGATATAACGGCCTCATCAACCTGCGCTGGCTCTTAAAGGGACATACACATACGGGCTCTTAAAGGGACATACACACACAGGCTCTTAAAGGGACATACACACACAGGCTCTTAAAGGGACATACACACACAGGCTCTTAAAGGGACATACACACACAGGCTCTTAAAGGGACATACACACACGGGCTCTTAAAGGGACACACACACACGGGCTCTTAAAGGGACACACACACACGGGCTCTTAAAGGGACACACACACACGGGCTCTTAAAGGGACACACACACACGGGCTCTTAAAGGGACACACACACACGGGCTCTTAAAGGGACACACACACACGGGCTCTTAAAGGGACATACACACACGGGCTCTTAAAGGGACATACACACACGGGCTCTTAAAGGGACATACACACACGGGCTCTTAAAGGGACACACACACACGGGCTCTTAAAGGGACACACACACACGGGCTCTTAAAGGGACATACACACACGGGCTCTTAAAGGGACACACACACACGGGCTCTTAAAGGGACATACACACACGGGCTCTTAAAGGGACATACACACACGGGCTCTTAAAGGGACATACACACACAGGCTCTTAAAGGGACACACACACACGGGCTCTTAAAGGGACAGACACATGGAGGCTCTTAAAGGGACAGACGCACGTGCCGTAGCAGACAGGTACCTGAAGGTGTTGGAGCAGAGGGCGGTCTCGTCGTAGCTGGCCACCGCCACGGCCCCCTGGTTCCCGGACATCATGTCCTCCAGCGAGGCCTGCTGGATGACGTCGAAGCTCACCCCCAGGCTGGCCCCGCCCTCCATGTCGTTGACGTGCTGCGACTGGAGGATGGTGTTCACCGCCAGGCTCTGCAGGTCCAGCTCCACACACACTGTGGAGAGGGGAGGTATTGATACACACACTGTAGAGGGGAGGTACTGATACACACTGTAGAGAGGGGAGGTATTGATACACACACTGTAGAGGGGAGGTATTGATACACACACTGTAGAGGGGAGGTATTGATACACACACTGTAGAGAGGGGAGGTATTGATACACACACTGTGGAGGGGAGGTACTGATACACACACTGTAGAGGGGAGGTACTGATACACACTGTGGAGAGGGGAGGTATTGATACACACACTGTGGAGAGGGGAGGTATTGATACACACACTGTAGAGAGGGGAGGTACTGATACACACACTGTAGAGAGGGGAGGTACTGATACACACACTGTGGAGAGGGGAGGTATTGATACACACACTGTGGAGAGGGGAGGTATTGATACACACACTGTAGAGAGGGGAGGTACTGATACACACACTGTGGAGAGGGGAGGTATTGATACACACACTGTAGAGGGGAGGTATTGATACACACACTGTAGAGAGGGGAGGTATTGATACACACACTGTAGAGAGGGGAGGTACTGATACACACACTGTGGAGAGGGGAGGTATTGATACACACACTGTGGAGAGGGGAGGTATTGATACACACACTGTGGAGAGGGGAGGTACTGATACACACACTGTGGAGGGGAGGTATTGATACACGCACTGTAGAGGGGAGGTATTGATACACACACTGTGGAGAGGGGAGGTATTGATACACACACTGTGGAGAGGGGAGGTATTGATACACACACTGTAGAGGGGAGGTATTGATACACACACTGTGGAGAGGGGAGGTATTGATACACACACTGTGGAGAGGGGAGGTATTGATACACACACTGTAGAGGGGAGGTATTGATACACACACTGTGGAGAGGGGAGGTATTGATACACACACTGTAGAGGGGAGGTATTGATACACACACTGTGGAGAGGGGAGGTATTGATACACACACTGTGGAGAGGGGAGGTATTGATACACACACTGTGGAGAGGGGAGGTATTGATACACACACTGTGGAGAGGGGAGGTATTGATACACACACTGTGGAGAGGGGAGGTATTGATACACACACTGTGGAGAGGGGAGGTATTGATACACACACTGTGGAGAGGGGAGGTATTGATACACACACTGTAGAGGGGAGGTATTGATACACACTGTGGAGAGGGGAGGTATTGATACACACACTGTGGAGAGGGGGTATTGATACACACTGTGGAGAGGGGAGGTATTGATACACACACTGTAGAGGGGAGGTATTGATACACACACTGTAGAGAGGGGAGGTATTGATACACACACTGTAGAGGGGAGGTATTGATACACACACTGTAGAGAGGGGAGGTATTGATACACACACTGTAGAGGGGAGGTATTGATACACACACTGTGGAGAGGGGAGGTATTGATACACACTGTAGAGAGGAGGTATTGATACACACACTGTAGAGAGGGGAGGTATTGATACACACTGTAGAGAGGGGAGGTATTGATACACACACTGTAGAGAGGGGAGGTATTGATACACACTGTAGAGGGGAGGTATTGATACACACACTGTAGAGAGGGGAGGTATTGATACACACTGTGGAGAGGGGAGGTATTGATACACACACTGTAGAGAGGGGAGGTATTGATACACACTGTAGAGAGGGGAGGTATTGATACACACACTGTAGAGAGGGGAGGTATTGATACACACTGTGGAGAGGGGAGGTATTGATACACACTGTAGAGAGGGGATGTACTGATACCTCCCAGCCTGAGTAGCACCCAGCCTGACGCCCTACCTGTGGAGTAGCACCCCGGGGCGTTGATCTCCACGGACACCCGGTCGTCGCTCTCCATCACCAGCCGGCTGTCGTCGGCCTCGCGTCCCCCCAGGTCGGGCCGGGTGGTGGGGGACATCCACAGCAGGTGGTTGTGCTTCCGCAGGTGGCGGGCCAGGAACAGGTCCGAGCCGAAGATGGACACGTCCTGGGGCAGGTTCCCCACGGGCAGGTGGTAGTACCTGGAGAACCAGAGGCACGGGGAGGAAGTGAGGGCGGGACCAGGAAGGGCAGGACCAGGGAGGGCGGGACCAGAGGCACGGGGAGGAAGTGAGGGCGGGACCAGGAAGGGCGGGAGCAGGGAGGGCGGGACCAGAGGCACGGGGAGGAAGTGAGGGCGGGACCAGAGAGGGCGGGACCAGAGAGGGCGGGACCAGAGAGGGCGGGACCAGAGGCACTGGGGTCGCTCTGCTCTACGATGAAGAAGAGCTGCTGAGTTTATTAGAAAGGAGAAGAAGATCTAGGAGACCGAGGCAGGAGATGGATTGAAGCAGCCAGTCCTTAATAATAATAATAATAATACATTTAATTTAGAGGCGCCTTTCAAGACACCCAAGGTCACCTTACAGAGCATATAGTCATCATTCAAAACTATGTAAAACAGACTAGGAATAAAAGGAAAACAGAGGTTAAACATGAAGAATAATAATAATTAATAACACTCAAAGACGCCTAAAGTGAAGGGGGGACCTCACTAACCACCACCAATATGTAGCACCCACTTGGGTGATGCACGGCAGCCAATCGGTGCCAGAACGCTCACTACACACCAGCTTGAGGTGGAGAGTTAGGGATGAGGTGGAGAGTGAGGGAATAGAACATTTAAACACTATCGACCATATTTAAACACTATCGATCACATTTAAACAATATCGACCACATGTAAACACTATCGACCACATTTAAACACTATCGACCATATTTAAACACTATGGACCACATGTAAACCCTATCGACCACATGTAAACACTATCGACCACATTTAAACACTATCGCCCACATTTAAACACTATGGACCACACGTAAACCCTATCGACCACATGTAAACCCTATGGACCACATGTAAACACTATCGACCATATTTAAACACTATCGACCACATTTAAACACTATCGACCATATTTAAACACTATGGACCAGATGTAAACCCTATCGACCACATGTAAACACTATCGCCCACATTTAAACACTATCGCCCACATTTAAACACTATCGCCCATATTTAAACACTATGGACCACATTTAAACACTATGGACCACACGTAAACCCTATCGACCATATTTAAACCCTATCGACCACATGTAAACACTATCGACCACATTTAAACACTATCGACCACATTTAAACCCTATCGACCACATGTAAACACTATCGACCACAATTAAACACTATCGACCACAATTAAACACTATCGACCATATATAAACACTATCGACCACATTTAAACAATAACGACCACACTCAAACACTATCGACCACATTTAAACATGTAAACCCTATCAACCACATATAAACAACATTGTTACGGGTTTTTCAGTGACCTGGTTTTGGTTGATTAAAAACTACGATCAATTACTAATGACTCGACATGATTATGTCACCGGCGAGGTCGTTACATTACCCGTAACCTTACCGGGCCAGACCCTAGTCCCTAGTGGGTCGTGGGGCGGTCTTACCGGGCCAGTCCCTAGTGGGTCGTGGGGGGTCTACCGGGCCAGTCCCCAGTCCCTAGTGGGTCTACGGGGGTCTACCGGGCCAGTCCCAGTCCCTAGTGGGTCGTGGGGCGGTCTTACCGGGCCAGTCCCAGTCCCTAGTGGGTCGTGGGGCGGTCTTAGTGGGGCGGTCTTACTGGACCAGTCCCTAGTCCCTAGTGGGTCGTGGGGCGGTCTTAGTGGGGCGGTCTTACCGGGCCAGTCCCCAGTCCCTAGTCCCTAGTGGGTCGTGGGGCGGTCCCTAGTCCCTAGTGGGTCGCGGGGCGGTCTTAGTGGGGCGGTCTTACCGGACCAGTCCCTAGTCCCTAGTGGGTCGGTCTTAGTGGGGCGGTCCCTAGTCCCTAGTGGGTCGCGGGGCGGTCTTACCGGGCCATGTCGAAGGCCTGCGACAGGCAGGAGTCCAGGTTGAGGTAGTGGCGGATCATGCGTCGGGCGCCGTGCCGCTGCCAGTCCAGGACGCTGTAGCTGATGTCGTCGGCCACGTGGACCGGCACCACGGGGAACTCCTCCAGGACGCCCATCCCCGCCGCCAGCCGCCGCAGCTCCCAGTTGGACTGCACCGCGATCAGGGTGGGCCCACGGCGCTCCTCCTGGGGGAGACACAAGGACCAGGGTCAGGACCACCAGAGACCAACCGGACCAGGACCACCGGAGACTAACCGGACCAGGGTCAGGACCACTGCAGACTAACGGGGTCAGGACCACCAGAGACCAACCGGACCAGGACCACCGGAGACTAACCGGACCAGGGTCAGGACCACTGCAGACTAACGGGGTCAGGACCACCAGAGACCAACCGGACCAGGACCACGTCAGGACCACCAGAGACCAACCGGACCAGGACCACCGGAGACTAACCGGACCAGGGTCAGGACCACCGGAGACAAACGGGGTCAGGACCACCAGAGACTAACGGGACCAGTACCACCAGAGACCAACCGGACCAGGGTCAGGACCACCAGAGACTAACCGGACCAGGACCACCGGAGACTAAAGGCCAATTTCCACCGGAATCGGCACGGAAGCGCCACGGCAGCGAAGCGGCTGTGTTCCGTACTGCAATCCCCACTGGAAGCGGCACGGACACGTTCCGACAGATGGCTCAAGACGTGAATAATTATAATAAGTATTCATACAATATTATTACCGAGTTATATTGAAACCATATATATTATAATATACATTATAATATATATATATATATATATACATAGGCCTACCTTATAATCAACCATACACATAACCCATTAAATACGGTAGACCTATGATTTCTAGATGTCATGGCAAAGTCCACTCGCGACACTGGACTTGCGAGGCATCGACGCAGACTTTCAATTCTTCTTTGCCACTGATTAGCTATTGATACCATACCATAGATAGACTGTATAATATATAAATACCCTGTGAATTGTATAAGGATCGATGTGAGCTCATGAATATTCATGCACAAAGGCAAACTGATTGGCTGTAGTCGTGTTCTGAGACACGGCAGCGAACCGGCAACTTTCAGAAATAGAAGAGACAAGTATGGTAAACGAAGTGCCGGTTTGGGGACGGTTCCGTGCCGTGCCGGTGCCGTATCCAGTGGAATAGCCTACGTTCACTTGAATGGTTTCCATTATTTTCGGCGAGCGATTCGCTTCCGTGCCGCTTCCGTGCCGATTCCAGTGGAAATTGGCCTTTACGGGACCAGATCAGGATCACTGGAGACTAACCGGACCAGGAGTTTTGCTTTGGAGCGAGCAGTAGTTGTTTGGTGTGTTATTGTTTACCTCGTAGTTCAGCATGTTGTTTACCTAGCAGTTGAGCATGCTGTTGTTGTTTACCTTGTAGTTTAGCATGCTGTTGTTGTTTACCTTGTAGTTTAGCATGCTGTTGTTGTTTACCTAGTAGTTCAGCTTGTTATTGTTTATCTTGTAGTTCAGCATGTTGTTTACCTTGTAGTTGAGCATGTTGTTGTTGTTTACCTAGTAGTTCAGCTTGTTATTGTTTACCTTGTAGTTGAGCATGTTGTTGTTGTTTACCTAGTAGTTCAGCTTGTTATTGTTTATCTAGTAGTTCAGCATGTTGTTTACCTTGTAGTTGAGCATGTTGTTGTTTACCTAGTAGTTCAGCTTGTTATTGTTTACCTTGTAGTTGAGCATGCTGTTGTTGTTTACCTTGTAGTTTAGCATGCTGTTGTTGTTTACCTTGTAGTTGAGCATGCTGTTGTTGTTTACCTTGTAGTTGAGCATGTTGTTGTTGTTTACCTTGTAGTTGAGCATGCTGTTGTTGTTTACCTTGTAGTTGAGCAGCGTGCGCTGCAGCGCCCGGTAGATGGCCTTGATGTCGTTCTCTGCGCGGACCTCGAAGGTGTGCTTCTCAGGGGGCAGCAGGTCCTCCGTGGTCTTCTCCAGCAGCGCCGTGCGCTCCACCCCGTACAGCGTGCTCAGGTTGGGCATCTGGTTACTGCGCACCTGCAGGGCAAAACGGGCTCGTTAGCCCCTCGCTAGCTCCCTCGTTGGACCCCTCGTTAGCCACTCGCTAGCTCCCTCGCTAGGCCCCTCGTTAGGCCCCTCGTTAGGCCCCTCGTTAGGCCCCTCGTTAGGCCCCTCGTTAGGCCCCTCGCTAGACCCCTCGTTAGACCCCTCGTTAGACCCCACACACACACAAGACAAAGCGCCAGAGGGACAGAGAGAGAGACAGGTAGAGGAGGAGGAGGGGTACCGTGTCCAGGATGAAGATGCTGGCCTTGCGCTGCGAGGGGATGAACACTCCGAACAGGGCCTTGTGTCCCTGGCTGTGGTGGTACAGGTAGATGTGGCGGATGCTCCCTACAGGGGGGGGGGGGGGGAGGAGGTCAGAGGGCACCACAGGGGGTTTGACCCATACATCATGCAGCCCAATCTGTTCATGGAGCTTTATAGCCGTGCTGAAGGCTCTCCGAGCGCCCGGCGGGATGCGTCGGACGGAGCGCCGCCCCGTGCGCGGGTTGGGAACGTCACGCTCAGTTCAGTTCAGGGAAGGCTGACAGGCTGGACCGTCGAGGTCATGGGTCAGAGGTCATGGGTCTGGGGTCTGGTTCGGAGTTCTCCAAAACAGACCCATGGGGTCAAAGGTTCAGCTTTCCCTTAATCCCAGTGGCTTCCCAGTCAAGCAGTGCTCGTGTCAGAGGGAGGGCCAGTACCTGACTGGTCTTACTGGTCTTACCGGGCTCCAGGTAGCTGAACTGGGCCAGCGCCCAGGGGCTGGGTGGTGTAACTGGTCTTACTGGTGTTACTGGTCTTACCGGGCTCCAGGTAGCTGAACTGGGCCAGCGCCCAGGGGCTGGGTGGTGTAACTGGTCTTACTGGTGTTACTGGTCTTACCGGGCTCCAGGTAGCTGAACTGGGCCAGCGCCCAGGGGCTGGGTGGTGTAACTGGTCTTACTGGTGTTACTGGTCTTACCGGGCTCCAGGTAGCTGAACTGGGCCAGCGACCTCATCTCCAGGTTCTCCAGCTCGAAGGTGTCGGCCTCGCGGCCGGCCAGCGTCCGCAGCGCCTGCTTGTTGACCATACAGACACAGCCCAGCTGCACCAGGGCACGGAACAGGAGGGGCACCTGGGGGGGGTCACACACACACACACACACACACACACACACACACACACACACACACACACACACACACACACACACACACACACACACACACACACACACACACACAGAGGAGGAGGAGTCAGACACACTGAGGAGGAGGAGTCAGACACACACTGAGGAGGAGGAGTCAGACACACACAGAGGAGGAGGAGTCAGACACACACAGAGGAGGAGTCAGACACACACTGAGGAGGAGTCAGACACACACTGAGGAGGAGGAGTCAGACACACACTGAGGAGGAGTCAGACACACACTGAGGAGGAGGAGTCAGACACACACAGAGGAGGAGGAGTCAGACACACACAGAGGAGGAGTCAGACACACACTGAGGAGGAGGAGTCAGACACACACTGAGGAGGAGTCAGACACACACTGAGGAGGAGGAGTCAGACACACACTGAGGAGGAGGAGTCAGACACACACAGAGGAGGAGTCAGACACACACAGAGGAGGAGTCAGACACACACTGAGGAGGAGGAGTCAGACACACACAGAGGAGGAGGAGTCAGACACACACTGAGGAGGAGGAGTCAGACACACACTGAGGAGGAGGAGTCAGACACACACTGAGGAGGAGGAGTCAGACACACACTGAGGAGGAGGAGTCAGACACACACTGAGGAGGAGGAGTCAGACACACAGAGGAGGAGGAGTCAGACACACACAGAGGAGGAGTCAGACACACACTGAGGAGGAGGAGTCAGACACACAGAGGAGGAGGAGTCAGACACACACAGAGGAGGAGTCAGACACACACTGAGGAGGAGGAGTCAGACACACACTGAGGAGGAGGAGTCAGACACACACTGAGGAGGAGGAGTCAGACACACACTGAGGAGGAGGAGTCAGACACACACTGAGGAGGAGGAGTCAGACACACACTGAGAGACCTGACCCATAGGGGACCTGGGGGTGGGGGGACCTGGGGGTGGGGGGACCTGGTGTGTGTGACACACACACACACACGGTTAGGATCCACTGGGTGGGACCAGGTACCTGCGTCTCGTAGACCCCCTCGATGTCGGGCGCGGCGAGGTCTGCGTTGATCTCGTTGATGTGCTCCTGGTACATGTCCTCCGGCACGGAGTACTCGTACAGGAAGTACACGATGTTGGAGCGCGGCAACATCCTGTTCACCTGCAGACACCAACAGTTATATTCACATGACCCACAGGTATACTGACTGACTGACTGACTGACTGTCTGTCTGTCTGTTCTCAAAGGGCAGGACAGGCAGCTCGACCGGCCAATCGCTGGTCGGCTGCCTCCACGAGTCAGACACAGAGGTGAGGGAGCTGGAGGGCTGGACCCCCCCCAGGGGCTGGACCCCCCCCAGGGGCTGGACCCCCCCCAGGGGCTGGACCCCCCCCAGGGGTTGGACCCCCCCCAGGGGCTGGACCCCTCCCAGGGGTTGGACCCCCTCCCAGGGGCTGGACCCCCCCCAGGGGCTGGACCCCTCCCAGGGGTTGGACCCCCTCCCAGGGGCTGGACCCCCCCCAGGGGTTGGACCCCCCCCCAGGGGCTGGACCCCCCCCAGGGGTTGGACCCCCCCCAGGGGTAGGACCCCGTGGTCGTGGCGACCCACCTTGCGGTAGTTGGCCCCGTCCTCCTGCTTGGGGACCTTCTGGTTGACGTAGAAGACACGGGGGATGTGCAGCTTCATGCAGTGGAGGTCGTTGCCCATCACGGCCCACAGCCGGTAGAGGCCTGGCTGGGCCGTCTCCGCTATCTGGGGGAGAGAGACCAGCGGTCAGGGGGGAGGGACACCTGGTCTACAGGACCAGGACCAGAGAGGTCACCTGGTCTACAGGACCAGAGAGAGACACCTGGTCTACAGGACCAGGACCAGAGAGGTCACCTGGTCTACAGGACCAGGACCAGAGAGAGACACCTGGTCTACAGGACCAGAGAGAGACACCTGGTCTACAGGACCAGGGGAGAGAGACACCTGGTCTACAGGACCAGAGAGAGACACCTGGTCTACAGGACCAGGACCAGAGAGGTCACCTGGTCTACAGGACCAGAGAGAGGTCACCTGGTCTACAGGACCAGGACCAGAGAGGTCACCTGGTCTACAGGACCAGAGAGAGACACCTGGTCTACAGGACCAGGGGAGAGAGACACCTGGTCTACAGGACCAGGACCAGAGAGGTCACCTGGTCTACAGGACCAGAGAGGTCACCTGGTCTACAGGACCAGGGGAGAGAGACACCTGGTCTACAGGACCAGGGGAGAGAGACACCTGGTCTACAGGACCAGGGGAGAGAGACACCTGGTCTACAGGACCAGAGAGAGACACCTGGTCTACAGGACCAGGGGAGAGAGGTCACCTGGTCTACAGGACCAGAGAGGTCACCTGGTCTACAGGACCATAGAGAGGTCACCTGGTCTACAGGACCATAGAGAGGTCACCTGGTCTACAGGACCATAGAGAGGTCACCTGGTCTACAGGACCAGAGAGAGGTCACCTGGTCTACAGGACCAGAGAGAGGTCACCTGGTCTACAGGACCAGAGAGAGACACCTGGTCTACAGGACCAGGGGAGAGAGACACCTGGTCTACAGGACCAGGGGAGAGACACCTGGTCTACAGGACCAGGACCAGGGGAGAGAGACACCTGGTCTACAGGACCAGGACCAGGGGAGAGAGACACCTGGTCTACAGGACCAGGGGAGAGAGAGACACCTGGTCTACAGGACCAGGGGAGAGAGAGACACCTGGTCTACAGGACCAGGGGAGAGAGACACCTGGTCTACAGGACCAGGGGAGAGAGACACCTGGTCTACAGGACCAGAGAGAGACACTTGGTCTACAGGACCAGAGAGAGACACCTGGTCTACAGGACCAGAGCGAGAAACCTGGTCGTTACATTTTGCCAAAACTGTGATATTTTAGCAACAAGTTCAGCCTTATATATGTTCAATAAGGTATTGCTTTTAGATAGACTAGTTCATGCAATTGTTTGTCAATGGGTGGCTCATCTTTTTGTTGCGAGCCTTTTCCGCGCACCGGCTGCAGCCTATGGGCATTATATGTCGGCCTTTTTTTCAAAACAGTTATACAGTTTAATGCCCACTTTTAGCCTACTGCCTTTGTTTGATTATTGTTGTCCGATAAGTTGGCTACTTATTGTAATTGGAATAGGCTACAGATTTAGTCTTGTTGAATCGTTTCCAAACCTTTAAGAGCGCCTGTAGGCGCATTGCTCGGACTTTACGAGCGCCGCATAGGCCTATAACCTATAATGCCTGTATTTATTATTTTAAAACTGTTAAACAGTTGTAGGTCTTCAAGTTAACTGTATTGTATTAATGTTGGCCCATACATTATTGTTGGAATAAAGATTTCATTGATAAAAACATGCTGCATTTTGTATTTTCTACCAACGGGAATTTCAATATAGCCTATAGAAAAAAGTTAATGATTAATCGATAATTGATCGATAGCTCTAGCGATGCTCGATCAAGGAAATGTCTTCAAATGCCCATCCCACGTGCAGACGCAGCCCGACGCCGCGTTCCTAGGTCATATATTTGCATAACGCGATCTGATTGGCTGACGGATCCGACGCTGCCTGAAAACTTTTCTCAACTCTTGGACGCAAGAGACGGCGCCGATGCTACGGACGGACCCACAATGCATTGCGGGAGCGTCCCTGTCACTTCGCCGGGCGCGTACAGGACAGCCACGCAGAGCTCGGCTCACCTGCACGATCTGCCACGGCATGTCCAGGATGCTGCGGGCCGTCCGGCGCAGGAAGCCCCCCAGGCCGGTGGTGGGCGCGTCCCGGATCACGCCCCCCCCCACGGGCTGGGCCTCCCCGTCGCCCAGCCTCCTCCTCTTCCTCCGCTCCTTCCTCTGCCGCAGCTGCAGCTCCCACTTCTTCTTGTGGTACCGCAGCCACACCAGGCGGTCCTCCTAGAGGGGGGGGGGGGGGGGGGGGAGACAGAGAGACGATCAGACTGGACCAGACACTCCTCCTAGAGGGGGGGGGGGGGGAGACACAGAGACGATCAGACACTCCTCCTAGAGGGGGGGGGGGGGACACAGAGAGACGATCAGACTGGACCCGACGGTCCTCCTAGAGGGGGACGACGACACACAGAGAGAGAGGGGGAGGGGGGGAGAGAGACACAGAGAGGGGGGGGGGGGGGGAGAGAGAGAGAGACAGAGAGAGAGAGAGAGAGACAGAGAGACAGAGAGACAGAGACAGAGAGACAGAGAGACAGAGAGAGAGAGAGAGAGAGAGAGAGAGAGAGAGAGAAAGGGGGGAGGGGGAGAGAGAGAGAGACACAGACAGACACAGAGACACAGACAGACAGACAGACAGACAGACAGACAGACAGACAGACAGACAGACACAGGCCGAGAGAGATGGGGAGGGAGACAGAGGCCCCGTTCACACGAAGCCGTTTCATGGCGAAACCGCAAAGGTCTTGTACGGTTCGGCCCTCCGTCCACACGAAGCCGGCGAATCCGCTGACCGAAACCGTATACTTCTGAAACCACCCTCGGAGGTGGTTTCAAATCTACCCGGTTTCGTTTTGGATTTGTGTGAACGCCTGAAACCGACTGAAACCGTAAACCATGACGTCATCGCCCCACCCCTCGACCCTCTAGCCAATGACTGTTTAGCCCGCGGAGTCTCTGAACTCACAACAAAGATGATGGCCGACTACAGGCTTGTAATCGTTCTGCAGCAGACCATGTCCCTTGTTGGGTTGCTAAGCCATTATTTATTGAGGCTGTTGACTGACTGTTTGTTTGTGTTGTTAGTGGTTCGGGGGGAAGCCTTTATGCTCATGCTCGCCTCTTCTTCTTATTTAATTTTCTTCTGGATTTCTGTAGCAGAAGCAGCGCCCCCTATGGGCCTGGCATGTGTACTACAGCGTTTCTACAGATCTACCCGGTGTCGCTTGACTCCGTCTTTACGGAGATACTCCGAAACCGGATAGATCGAAACCGGAACGGTTTCGCCCGTTTTGGCTTCGTGTGGACGGGGCCAGAGAGACTGGTGTCAGTAACGAGCCGGTGGGGTTCGGGGGTCCTGCTCCCGGGTTCCTCCCGGTCTCCGTCTCCTCTGGACGGGCGGGGCTCACCTGGGTGGTGCCCTGGGGGGGCGGGGCCCCCAGGATCTCCCTCCAGGACTGGGTGAGCTCCAGGTCCTGGGACACCCCCTGGCTCTCCTCCCCCTGGGAGGCGCGCCGCCGCTTGGTGCTGATCAGCACGGCCGGCTGCAGGGGGCGGGGGGGGCGGCCGAAGTCCTCCAGGTCCGCCGCCTCGCCGGGCTGGAGGGGCTGGTGGGCCACCTGGGGGGGGGGGGGGGGGGGGGAGGTGGAGGAGGGGGGAGAGAGAGAGAGAGGGAGGTGGAGGAAGAGGGGGAGAGGTGGAGGAGGGGGGAGAGAGAGAGAGAGGAGGGGAAGGAAGGGAGAGGGAGGTGGAGGAAGGAGGGAGAGACAGCGATGGAGGAGGGGAGAGGGAGGGAGGGAGAGAGAGGAGGGGAAGGGAGGGAGAGGGAGGTTGAGGAAGGGAGGGGGAGAAGAGAGGGAGGGAGGGGAGAGGGAGAGAGGAGGGGAGGGGGAGAAGAGAGGGAGAGGTGGAGGAGGGAGGGAGAGACAGCGATGGAGGAGGGGAGAGGGAGGGAGGGAGGGAGGGAGAGAGAGGAGGGGAAGGGAGGGAGGGACAGCGATGGAGGAGGGGAGAGGGAGGGAGGGAGGGAGGGAGGGAGGGAGGGAGAGAGAGGAGGGGAAGGGAGGGAGAGGGAGGTTGAGGAAGGGAGGGGGAGAAGAGAGGGAGGGAGGGGAGAGGGAGAGAGGAGGGGAGGGGGAGAAGAGAGGGAGAGGTGGAGGAGGGAGGGAGAGACAGCGATGGAGGAGGGGAGAGGGAGGGAGGGAGGGAGGGAGAGAGAGGAGGGGAAGGGAGGGAGGGACAGCGATGGAGGAGGGGAGAGGGAGGTAGGGAGGGAGGGAGGGAGAGAGAGGAGGGGAAGGGAGGGAGAGGGAGGTTGAGGAAGGGAGGGGGAGAAGAGAGGGAGGGAGGGGAGAGGGAGAGAGGAGGGGAGGGGGAGAAGAGAGAGAGAGGTGGAGGAGGGAGGGAGAGAAGAGAGGGAGGAGGGAGAGAGAAGGGGGGAGAGACAGACGTTAAGACAGACAGGTTAGTCGAACATTTGTCCCTCCATCTTTTCCTTGCGGTGTATTGTTTGATTGATCCCGCCTTCTGAAGGTGATGCTGAGCCGGCGGCGGTCCGTTGCTAGGCGACCCACCTGTCTCTTGCCCTCGCTGGTGAACAGCTCGCTGATCTTCTTCTGCTTGTAGACGTCGTTCTTCTCCAGGAGCTTCTTGTGGAGCCAGTCGGGGTGGCGGACCCTGGGGACCGGGTTCTTCACCTGGAGAACCGCATCAGAGCCCCGTCAGAACCCCATCAGAGCCCCATCAGAACCCCATCAGAGCCCCATCAGAGCCCCATCAGAGCCCCATCAGAACCCCATCAGAGCCCCATCAGAGCCCCATCAGAGCCCCATCAGAACCCCATCAGAGCCCCATCAGAGCCCCATCAGAACCCCTAACTGGGAGCAGTGGTTTGACCTGTTGCAGGGCTGCTGGGATGGTGATGATCTTCTGGATGGTGCTGCCCAGCCTCTCGATGTAGTAGTTCCAGTCCAGGATCTGGACGGGGAGGAGACAGAAGGGTCGACTAACGCGTTAAAGTGGCGCGTTAGACGCGGCATACGCACGTAATGACTCGCGTAAACGCACCAACACAAATAGTTAAAAAAATTGAACTTTTGACGCGCCTACGCGTGACGCTTAGCCGCGATAGCCAATCAGCGTGGAGCTTGACCCGACGTCACTGGCAGAGAGTAGTGACGCTTGCACAGAATCATATGGCGGACAGCTTTCTTTATTCTGGGTGGAAATAGTAACATAGTTACGCCATTAAATGCGTTTATGTAAACATTTTTAGCGAGAAATGTGCATTTTACTTTCATAATGTTCGCTCGGTGAATGTGAAGGATGTTTGGTTTGATAGTTATGACGAAGAGGGAACGCTCCGTTCACTTGCATGGACAGAGTCTCTGGTTACTAAGCAACCTCAACGTCTTGGCGGACTAAATCTCTGCTCATCAACACTACGAATGCTGGAAACACACCAGACACACCATGTGAAGTTATTTAACCCGATTATTGTTATTTATATCCGAGATTATTTAATCTAACCCGATCTAAACTCTATCATGCACCCAAACACGGCGGCGTTTGGGTTTCCAACCTCAGACTCCTAAATCCAGCGCAGCCACAGGCGCGTTGGGCGCGTTGAACCATTTTTGTGACACACAATGATCAAGCGTCAGGTTAGGTGCATTATGCGCGTTTTTTTGACCCGAAAAACGCGTGCAGTGTTATATAAAGAGAGGACTAGACTGCACCTTTACAGAGCTCCACTGGGAATTAATAGTGATGATGATAATAATAAGGCAACATATTTTATTTTATAAAGATGTATTGAGCTATTTTCTCAAAGAAACCCGATATCGTAAGATATAATATTGTGTAAGAGTAAAATAATGATAATAATAATATATATATTTTTAAATCAGCTTGAAATGTTGGAGATCAACAATATCTTAGAGACCAGGGCGTGTTGAGACCAGGGCGTGTTGAGGTCAGAGGTCAGGGCGTGTTGAGGTCAGGGCGTGTTGAGGTCAGAGGTCAGGGCATGTTGAGGTCAGGGCGTGTTGAGGTCAGGTCGTGTTGAGGTCAGGGCGTGTTGAGGTCAGGGCGTGTTGAGGTCAGGGCGTGTTGAGGTCCGGGCGTGTTGAGGTCAGAGGTCAGGGCGTGTGATCAGGGCGTGCGTGGGTCGTACCGTGCGGATGTCCATGTCGTGCAGGGCGGGGGTCTTCAGCCACTTCCTCAGGAAGTGCTTCTTCACGCTGGGCTCGGCCTGGAAGATGGCCATGGGGATGGCCCTGGCGGAGAGACAACAGCCACACGGTTACAGGCAGAGGAGCCAGGGTACACACGGTACCATCTTCAGCCATAAGCATACTCCTTATCATGGATCGCGGATCGTGAGGAACGATCAGATGAATGTCGTCATTTATGTTTTGGCCTAGAATCGCTGATACAACCTTTAAGTGTCCTGCTAAATCCTCAACTGTAACGTTTGACAATACATGAACAGTTATTCCAATGATGATAATGTTTTGATTTACAACATTGAAGACACTGACAATAGATTCCATACCAAACAAACAAGGATTAGTCAAGAGCTTGCAGTTTACAAAGGGTTAATGTCAACCCCCTGACCCTCTGGGTCTGACCCTTGACCCCGGCGCCCCACCTCTCGGTGACGGGGGCCCCCTCGGGCTTCCTGGAGATGACGTAGCGGCAGCTGAGGCCGGCGTCCTTCACCATCTGGTCGCCCAGGAACTCGGCCAGCCGCTTGGCCGTGCTGATGGACGTGGACTTCTGCTCGCCGTAGTCCTCCAGGCGCCGCGACATGGAGCGGTTCTCCGAGATCAGCTCGAACAGCTCCGCGTCCGGCATGTTGGCCGCCTGGCGAGGCCGGAGGGGGCGAGAGGAGATCAGATCAGATGAGACGAGACGAGGTGGGCCCAGACCAGACGAGAGGAGAGCAGATCAGATGAGACGAGGTGGGCCCAGACCAGACGAGAGGAGAGCAGATCAGATCAGATGAGACGAGGTGGGCCCAGACCAGACGAGAGGAGAGCAGATCAGATGAGACGAGACGAGGTGGGCCCAGACCAGACGAGAGGAGATCAGATCGGATCAGATGAGACGAGGTGGGCCCAGACCAGACGAGAGGAGAGCAGATCAGATGAGACGAGACGAGGTGGGCCCAGACCAGACGAGAGGAGAGCAGATCAGATCAGATGAGACGAGGTGGGCCCAGACCAGACGAGAGGAGAGCAGATCAGATCAGATGAGACGAGGTGGGCCCAGACCAGACGAGAGGAGATCAGATCAGATGAGACGAGACGAGGTGGGCCCAGACCAGACGAGAGGAGAGCAGATCAGATGAGGTGGGCAAGGAGGACAAGAGAGATACTGAAGGTTCCCCACTGACTGAAGGTTCCCCACTGACTGAAGGTTCCCCACTCACTGAAGGTTCCCCACTGACTGAAGGTTCCCCACTCACTGAAGGTTCCCCACTGACTGACGGTTCCCCCACTAACTGAAGGTTCCCCACTGACTGACGGTTCCCCACTCACTGAAGGTTCCCCACTGACTGAAGGTTCCCCACTGACTGACGGTTCCCCACTCACTGACGGTTCCCCACTGAATGACGGTTCCCCACTGAATGACGGTTCCCCACTGACTGAAGGTTCCCCACTGACTGAAGGTTCCCCACTGAATGACGGTTCCCCACTGACTGACGGTTCCCCACTCACTGACGGTTCCCCACTGACTGAAGGTTCCCCACTCACTGACGGTTCCCCACTGACTGAAGGTTCCCCACTGAATGACGGTTCCCCACTGACTGAAGGTTCCCCACTGACTGAAGGTTCCCCACTGACTGAAGGTTCCCCACTGACTGAAGGTTCCCCACTGACTGACGGTTCCCCACCTTGCTGTAGAGCACGTCCAGCCAGTAGTCGGCCACCTTGGCCACGGAGGCGTAGACCTCGTCCAGGGTGGTGCCCTTCAGGAACGACTCGAACACGGAGGACTGGAAGATCTTGATGAGCTGGAGCTCGCCCCTCCTCTTCACCTCGAAGCCCTTCAGCTCGGCCAGGGAGCCGTCCTCGTTGAACACAGCGTACCTGGGCACCGGGGGTCCGCCTCTCAGCATCAGCAAGGCCCTTACCCCCTTTTGTTCAACCTTTACAGATCTTTTTCAACATGTCTGCAGGTTGTATTTCTGCACCAGTACACCAAAACAAAGCTCCTTATGTATGGATCCTCTGTCTACATTGACAGACAACTATCTATCTATAATACGTATTAACAAGCAGGCCTTTATCCATAATGACGTGCATCTAAAGTTAAATCTTAAATAAATGTTGTTTGCATAAAGTATCCGCTAAAAGTACTGTGTGTGTAGTACATGTACTACACAGAACATGTACTGCACAGTACATGTACGCTCCCGCCCTCTGACCTGGAGGACCGCCCCGGCCCCGTTCCCTGCCCCCTGCCCCCCGCCTCCTACCTCTTCTTCAGCTTCTTGCCCTCCTCCTTGGAGGCGGGCAGGATCATGGCGAGGTACGGCCCGTCCACCTCGAAGAAGATGCTGTTCTCGGCGCGCGTGGCGTAGGTGAGCGTGGCGGGGTCGACCAGCTCCTGGTACTGATCGTTGGTGAAGCCCTCCTTCACCAGGATGTTCAGCATGGCGCCCGGGTACGAGATGGTCACCTTCGCCTTCTTCTCCATGCTCGTCTTCACCACAAAGTTCTCCGGGAAGGTGTTGGGGAGAACGCACCAGATCCCGTCTGTGTCCAGCTCCAGCGGGCGTCTGGTCAATGGGGGGGGAGAGGGGGAGGGAGGGAGGGAGGGAGGGAGGGAGGGAGGGAGGGAGAGAGAGAGAGAGAGAGAGAGAGAGAGAAAGAAAGAAAGAAAGAAAGAAAGAAAGAAAGAAAGAAAGAAAGAAAGAAAGAAAGAAAGAAAGAAAGAAAGAAAGAAAGAAAGAGAGAGAGAGAGAGCGAAAGGGGGAAATATAAATTAAAGAAAACCAAACAGGAATTCCCTGTATGTTTTATATCAACGATTCCATCCAGCATGTCATCCCCAATATCTCATTCTAGAAAAGGTTTAGCGGGATGAGAGAAGGGTAGGGAGGTGTGATCTGTCCTTTGAACCAACTACCTATCATAACATTAGCCAGAGAAATAGACAGAGAGAAGCAGCGAGAGACAGAAAGAGACAAGGAGACGGACACACAGTGAGTCCGACAGACAGAAGGTCCTCACCCAATCTGCTCGATGAGCTCCCTGGCCTGGGTGATGATGTTGGCTCCGGTGAAACACACGATGCCCGCCATCTCCATGGAGTACCAGCGGGCCCTGAGGAGACAGCATCGTCAGCCTCTGAACCCCGGGAGCTCCTCCCTGCCTCCATCTTAACAGAACTCCAACAGCCCCAGCCTCTCAGCCACGCGAGTTACAGTACTGATATTCTCAGACATTTTTTTGGCATGTGTCACATATTTATTGTTATTTTTATCTTTATATTTTATACTCTATTCATATTTATAATTTCTCTTGAGCAGAGGAATTGTGAGACTAATAATTCCCTGGGATTAATAAAGTACTGATTCTAAATCTCATCTCCCCCAACATCTCGTTCCTAGCAGCTCGTGTGCTGGTGAAGGGCATCATGGGAAACCTGAACCCCATCCACACCAACACGTTCCTGCTAGCAGCCCAGCTCCTGGTGCAGTGCATTATGGGATGGCGGGCTGCGTACCCCTTCCTCATGACGTAGCCGTAGAAGGAGTTGAGGATGCACTTGTGGGCGAGCTGCAGCGAGTCGTACAGGATCTCCATGTTCTTGCAGCGCTTGGCCTCCGCCGCGTCCCCGCTGTCCAGCGCCAACGACAGCTTCTTCTTCCACACCTGGGAGGCGAGAGCAACGTTAACCGCAGACACAGGCTGGTCGGGTCGGACCACAGGCTGGTCGGGTCGGACCACAGGCTGGTCGGGTCGGACCACTTGGTTTGTGACAGGGAGGGCAAGAGGGGGAGATGGAGCATTCTGAAGTGTAACAACCCCACGAGAATACATGTGGGAGCTGGTTCTCTGTGACCCCTGAAAGGATGTTGAGATGCGTCTTGGTGAAGACGTGACTTGGTGAAGTTGTGAAGACGTGTGTAGAGCAGCTCTTGGAGCTCTGGGTTCACCTTGTGCAGGCCCTTGAACTCGTAGCGGCGGTCCCTGAAGGCGCGGACCGTGTCCACGTAGAAGGAGTTCTCCCGCTGGCAGATGGTGGTCACCTTCTCCTCCAGACGCGTGTGGTGCACCTTCTTGTAGGCCTTCTTACAGTAGTCTGACAGACAGACAGACAGACAGACGGACAGACGGAGAGGCACGGAGCCGCCGGTCAGAGAACACAACTCGAGCTGACACTGGCCACTGGAGGTACCTCCGGAGGTACGGCCGGAGAGACCACTGCCTATGACGTACCACTTGGGAGTAGTGAGGCTTGTTTATGTTGGCCTCCCGGTGCCCTGCCCCCTCGCTCCGACCTCCCCTCCCCTCCCCTCCCCTCCCACGCGTGGCCCTTCTACCCCTCTGTATGTAGCTGCCCTCCAGTAGGACGGTTGTGTTGGACGGTGCCTGGCTCACCTGCGAGGCGTTTCTTCTCGTGCTTGGCCTGGTCCTCGCGGCTCAGCGAGTGGAAGGCGCGCGGCGGGCCGTTGGGAAGAACGGCGGGAACTTCTCCGACTCCAGCTGCTGCTGGATCCGGTGGAACTCACTGCGGCTCGCTGGCACTGGGGGGGGGGGGGGAGAGAGAGGGGGAGAGGGGGGAGAGAGAGAGGGGGGAGAGAGGGGGGGAAGGAGAGAGAGAGAGAGGGAGGGAAGGAGAGAGCGAGGGGGGAGAGGGAGGGAAGGGGAGAGAAGGAGAGAGAGGGAGGGAGGGGGGGGAGAGGAAGGGAAGGAGAGAGGGAGGAAGGGAAGGAGAGAGAGAGAGAGAGAGAGAGAGAGAGAGAGAGAGAGAGAGAGAGAGAGAGAGAGAGAGAGAGAGAGAGAGAGAGAGAGAGAGAGAGAGAGAGAGGAGAGGAAGGGAAGGGGAGAGAAGGGGAGAGGAAGGGAAGGGGAGAGGAAGGGAAGGGGAGAGAAGGAGAGAGAGGAAGGGAAGGGGAGAGAAGGAGAGAGAGGGAGGGAAGGGGAGAGAAGGAGAGAGAGGGAGGGGGGGGGGGGGAAGGGAAGGAGAGAGAGAGAGAGAGAGAGAGAGAGAGAGAGAGAGAGAGAGAGAGAGAGAGAGAGAGAGAGAGAGAGAGAGAGAGAGAGAGAGAGAGAGAGAGAGAGAGAGAGAGAGAGAGAGAGAGAGAAGGAGAGAGGGAGGGAAGGAGAGAGGAAGGGAAGGAGAGAGAGAGGGAGGAGAGGAAAGAAAGAATCAAATGATGCATCAGAATCTGATTTTGTGGCGCTCATGATTAAGGTTGCTCCACCAGTATCAGTATTCTTCTGGAAGGGGAACAGTCCCTCCTCTAATGTCAGAGTACGGTTCAGGGGTCTTACTGCTCCTCTAATGTCAGAGTACGGTTCAGGGGTCTTACTGCTCCTCTAATGTCAGAGTACGGTTCAGGGGTCTTACTGCTCCTCTAATGTCAGAGTACGGTTCAGGGGTCTTACTGCTCCTCTAATGTCAGAGTACGGTTCAGGGGTCTTACTGCTCCTCTAATGTCAGAGTACGGTTCAGGGGTCTTACTGCTCCTCTAATGTCAGAGTACGGTTCAGGGGTCTTACTGCTCCTCTAATGTCAGAGTACGGTTCAGGGGTCTTACTGCTCCTCTAATGTCAGAGGACGGTTCAGGGGTCTTACTGCTCCTCTAATGTCAGAGTACGGTTCAGGGGTCTTACTGCTCCTCTAATGTCAGAGTACGGTTCAGGGGTCTTACTGCTCCTCTAATGTCAGAGTACGGTTCAGGGGTCTTACTGATCCTCTAATGTCAGAGTACGGTTCAGGGGTCTTACTGCTCCTCTAATGTCAGAGTACGGTTCAGGGGTCTTACTGCTCCTCTAATGTCAGAGTACGGTTCAGGGGTCTTACTGCTGCTCTAATGTCAGAGGACGGTTCAGGGGTCTTACTGCTCCTCTAATGTCAGAGTACGGTTCGGGTGAGTACGGTTCAGGGGTCTTACTGATCTCCCCCCTCCACTGCCAGGACATCTTCTTCTGGCAGTTGGCTCCCGGCTTGTTGAAGTCGCAGGCGGCGCAGATCGCCTCGTCCACCATGGCGTAGGGCTGTGGGGGGGGGGGGGGGGGGACACGTTCATCCCTTAGTCCTCATGCTCTCATCCATACACTCTCGCAGTGAGTTTGGGGAGCAGGACTAAAGAGCAGTACGAGGGTCATCTCTTGTGGAGGGGCCCGGGGTTCGAACCTGGAACCGTTCAGCAGGGAGTCCAACCCCCCCTGCGCTCTAGCCCCGCCCTCAGGATAGCATCAGTACACTCATCTACAAAAATAGCATTTCCAGCTATGACTGCTTTGCATGTAAAGTTGTGCATTTGACAATAAAACAACTTGTTTATAGGGCGTATTTAGTGCAAAACAACACCTATAAAAGTGATGCAACACAAAAAGAAACAATTCATGACGCATGATAGTAAACATGTATTAGGCATGCTACATGTATGATGCTGCAGTAGGGTGGTAACACGCTACATGTGTGGCGCGGGCTGCAGTAGGGTGGTAACACGCTACATGTATGATGCTGCAGTAGGGTGGTAACACGCTACATGTATGATGCTGCAGTAGGGTGGTAACACGCTACATGTATGATGCTGCAGTACGGAGGTAACACGCTACATGTATGATGCTGCAGTAGGGTGGTAACACGCTACATGTGTGGCGCGGGCTGCAGTAGGGTGGTAACACGCTACATGTGTGGCGCGGGCTGCAGTAGGGTGGTAACACGCTACATGTGTGGCGCGGGCTGCAGTAGGGTGGTAACACGCTACATGTGTGGCGCGGGCTGCAGTAGGGTGGTAACACGCTACATGTGTGGCGCGGGCTGCAGTAGGGTGGTAACACGCTACATGTGTGGCGCGGGCTGCAGTAGGGTGGTAACACGCTACATGTGTGGCGCGGGCTGCGTACCTGAAGCCGGTTGGTGAGGATGATGTTGGGGTACATGGCGGCCACGTCCAGATGGTAGATGAGGGGGCACTCTATGCGGTTGGGGACCTCCTTCAGAGACACCAGCTTGGCCTTGATCTCCTCACACAACTGGACACGGAGTCATTCAACTCAACTTTATCGGTATTGAGGATCTTAGACAACAGTAAGTAGTTCCATGTGAGGACGCCGTAAAGCATACAAGCACATGGCTACAAGGAACAACGCTCACACTTTGAGCAGCAAAATGTAACGAGAAGTGCTTTACATGAAAACTAGGACACAAAAGAATGATGGAATGAAATAAGACAATCAACTAGGCTCGAATAAGAATACCAGGCCAATCTTTGAGCCCGGCAGCAACACTCAGAATAATGCTGACAGCAATGCTAATGATGAGATGGAGACGATGAAGGGTAGCCCACCTCCTCAAAGTTGGTGACCTGGTCCATGGGGATCTTCTCCTCTTCCTCGATGGCGTGGCGCAGGGTCATCTCCACCCGCTGGTACAGGAAGTCGAACGCCGCCGGGTTCTGACCGCACACAACGGAACGACCAACACAGTTAACACAGCGCACACAATGAACACAACAGACAAAACAAACACAATGAACACAACCAACACAGTTAACACAGCGCACACAACAGAACAACCAACACAGTTAACACAGCGCACACAACGAACACAACCAACACAGTTAACACAGCGCACACAACGAACACAACGAACACAGTTAACACAACGAACACAACAGACAAAACTAACACAATGAACACAACCAACACAGTTAACACAGCGCACACAACGAACACAACCAACACAGTTAACACAGCGCACACAACAAACACAACCAACACAGTTAACACAGCGCACACAACGAACACAGTTAACACAGCGCACACAACGAACACAACAGACAAAACTAACACAATGAATGCAACGAACACAGTTAACGCAACGAACACATCAATGTTTGATCTCCTCTCAGTTACCATTTCCTGTACTTTATGCAAAGTAACCCCCATTTCCTGTCCGAGGTTAAGAAAAGGTCCTTCCTATCCTAAACGGTGTGTGACCTGGGGGGGGTCACGCACCCCCCCCCCCCCCCCCCCAGAGAGACCCCCGATGAGAGGGAACCCTGCGCCCCACTGGAGCGTACCATCTTGAAGCGGCAGGGGATGTCGCTGCGGAACACCCCGGACTCCAGGGCCTCCACGTGCCCCCCCACGTAGGTCTCTGAGTCCAGCACGTGGCCGTCGGCCGTCAGCTTGTTGAACACCTGCTCCTGCTTGTTGGGGAACACGATGTTGGCGTGGAAGGCCTGCACCATCAGCAGCGCCTCGCACAGCGTGCCTGAGCCCTTCCTCAGTACCTGGGGACGCAGAACACAGGGGTGAGCCAGGGGGGAGGAGGACCAGGAGGACCAGGAGGACCAGGAGGAGGACCACCAGGAGGACCACCAGGAGGAGGACCAGGAGGACCACCAGGAGGAGGACCAGGAGGAGGACCAGGAGGAGGACCAGGGCCCGGGAGGGGCCGGTGTAAAGGGCGGGCCGCGTCCGACCAGGTGAGGACAGGTAGGACCTACGGGCCGCGTCCGACCAGGTGAGGACAGGTAGGACAGGTAGGACAGGTAGGACCTACCTCGTCAGGCTCCATGGGGATGATGGTGCAGAGGGCGAAGATGAAGGGGTGGACGTACTTCATGTAGAGGTAGTACGTGGCCACGGCGTCCGACACAGAGTAGGTGGCCAAGGTCTGGGGAGACAGGAGAACCACTGCTGGTACCACTTCTACACCATCGGTTCACACGGGGACACGGGAACCGGTTGGACCCGGATCACCGCCGTCCTGCTCAGTGCCATGGTACTCAAACCCCGCCCTTCTTTTGTTTGCATGTTGCTGTTGTTTGTGTGTGTCTGTGTGCGTGTGTCTGTGTGCGTGTGTCTGTGTGCGTGTGTATCTGTGCGTGTGCATGTTTGTGTGTGTGTCTGCCCATGCATCTGCATGGGTCTGTCTGTGTGTCTGTGTGTGTCTGCGTGTGTGTGTGTCTGCGCGTGTGTGTCTGCGTGTGTGTGTCTGCGAGTGTGTGTGCACGCGTGTGTGTCTGCGTGTGTGTGTCTGCGTGTGTGTGTCTGCGAGTGTGTGTGCACGTGTGTGTCTGCGTGTGTGTGTCTGCGTGTGTGTGTCTGCGAGTGTGTGTGTGTGTGTACCTGTGGCTCCTCGGTCGCCATGCGGCACATCTCCTCGGGGTCCAGCTCCACGGGGTCGTAGCTCAGCTTGGCCTTCGCCGCCGCCTTCAGGTTGTGGCTGCCGACCGGCAGGTAGCTGTCCCTCTTCACCCACCTGGGGTCAACAGGGGTCAACGAGGTCAGCACGGGGGGACAGGGGTCAGCATGGGGTCAACAGGGGTCAGCACAGGGTCAACAGGGTCAGCACAGGGTCAACAGGGTCAGCACGGGGTCAACAGGGTCAGCACGGGGTCAACAGGGGTCAGCACGGGGTCAACACATCTATGAAGGCCTGATCAAAGTCGATCATCAAAGCCACAACTCTTCTGCTTCGGCCGCGCCGTGGTGGAACGAGCGCCCTGTCGACGTCAGGACCGCAGAGTCGCTCACCAGCTTCTGGAAGGCTTAAATCTCACTCGCTCAGTTCACCTGGACTCTGCATAGCCTCCCCACCTCGCCCACAGCCCTGTGACACGCTGTATGTTGTACGTCCTGGCCCTTAAAACAGTACTTAGCATTGTGTAGCATCTTACCCTAGCTGTCTCTGTTGTACACGGGGAATGGGTTAACCCAGTGATGGTTAGTGCTTGGCACTTGGCTCTATGAACATCCTTACTGTACCGACAGAGGGTTAGTTGTATATTGTTGTTTCTCTTTCTTCTGACTAATGTACTTATTGTAAGTTCCTTTGGATAAAAGCGTGGCCACAACCTGGCCTTCCCTGCCTTCCGACTGGCAGCCTATCAGAGCTCTATGAGGGTCTGGAGGCCTCGGTGTTCCAGCAGCAGGCGGAGCCCCACCTGAAGCTGTCCATGTGGATGGCCTGCGAGGACTTGTACTCCCCCTGGTTGTCCTTCTGGAAGCCGATCTCCTTGTACATGGTGAGGCCGTGCTGCAGCGCCCGGGTCTCCACAAAGGGCCTGGAGAGAACCCGGGGAGAGGGTACAGGAGCAAGGCATCAGGAGGGAACAGGAGCAAGGCATCAGGAGGACCGGGGAGAGGGAACAGGAGCAAGGCATCATTAGGGACCGGGGAGAGGGAACAGGAGTAAGGCATCAGGAGGGAACAGGAGCAAGGCATCAGGAGGGAACAGGAGCAAGGCATCAGGAGGGACCGGGGAGAGGGAACAGGAGCAAGGCATCAGGAGGACCGGGGAGAGGGAACAGGAGCAAGGCATCAGGAGGGAACAGGAGCAAGGCATCAGGAGGGACCGGGGAGAGGGAACAGGAGCAAGGCATCAGGAGGACCGGGGAGGGGAGTGGAGGGAGACGAGGGGTACGCAGGGAGCTTGTCTGAGCTCACCAATCAAAGAAGTCCCCGTTGTATGTGACAAAGATGTTGGGCTTGGTCTCTAGAACGTGATCGAAGAACCGCTGAATGAGGGCTGCCTGGAGGAGAGATCACATGCAGTGGGGCACGTTACACTGGAATAAGGCTAGTGTTACACTGGAATAAGGCTAGCGTTACACTGGAATAAGGCTAGCGTTACACTGGAATAAGGCTAGCGTTACACTGGAATAAGGCTAGTGTTACACTGGAATAAGGCTAGCGTTACACTGGAGTAAGGCTAGCGTTACACTGGAATAAGGCTAGCGTTACACTGGAATAAGGCTAGCGTTACACTGGAATAAGGCTAGCGTTACACTGGAATAAGGCTAGCGTTACACTGGAATAAGGCTAGCGTTACACTGGAATAAGGCTAGCGTTACACTGGAGTAAGGCTAGCGTTACACTGGAATAAGGCTAGCGTTACACTGGAATAAGGCTAGCGTTACACTGGAGTAAGGCTAGCGTTACACTGGAATAAGGCTAGCGTTACACTGGAATAAGGCTAGCGTTACACTGGAGTAAGGCTAGCGTTACACTGGAGTAAGGCTAGCGTTACACTGGAATAAGGCTAGCGTTACACTGGAGTAAGGCTAGCGTTACACTGGATTAAGGCTAGCGTTACACTGGAATAAGGCTAGCGTTACACTGGAATAAGGCTAGCGTTACACTGGAATAAGGCTAGCGTTACACTGGAATAAGGCTAGCGTTACACTGGAATAAGGCTAGCGTTACACTGGAATAAGGCTAGCGTTACACTGGAGTAAGGCTAGCGTTACACTGGAGTAAGGCTAGCGTTACACTGGAATAAGGCTAGCGTTACACTGGAATAAGGCTAGCGTTACACTGGAGTAAGGCTAGCGTTACACTGGAATAAGGCTAGCGTTACACTGGAATAAGGCTAGCGTTACACTGGAATAAGGCTAGCGTTACACTGGAATAAGGCTAGCGTTACACTGGAATAAGGCTAGCGTTACACTGGAATAAGGCTAGCGTTACACTGGAATAAGGCTAGCGTCACACTGGAATAAGGCTAGCGTCACACTGGAATAAGGCTAGCGTTACACTGGAATAAGGCTAGCGTTACACTGGAATAAGGCTAGCGTTACACTGGAATAAGGCTAGCGTTACACTGGAATAAGGCTAGCGTTACACTGGAATAAGGCTTTAAACACTGTTCAGACTATGTGTTACACTACAGTAAGGCATTAAACAAGCTGCTGAGAACTTCATCCGTTTCATTGCCCATACCTCATCAGCCTCGTTGAAGACGGTGAAGGGGCCTTCGTATTCGGGCTTGGGAGTGAACTCAAAGTCCTCGATGTCCTCGGACACGATCTCTCGGTTTGTGATGAGGAAGCCCTTCAAAACAAGACGGGTTAACACCAGTGGTGGGGACCAGGACCTCTGAAGGCACGGACAGAGTACAAGAGGGGGAGAGGAGCCGGGAAGTGAGCCCACACCTGTCCGTCGATCATGTAGGAGATCATCATGATCTGGTCCGTCTCTGCGTCCGGGAACTTCAGAGGCAGCTTGGTGGTCTCGATGTCGAAGGCCAGAACGACCGGGTCCTACGGAAGAGCAGAGACACACGTGATGCCCACCGGGGAACGAACCCGATGTGAGGGCGAGGTACGGAGCTACAGCAGGGGTTCTTACGGGTCGCTCGACCAGGTCGTCCCGGCGGACGATCTCCGGAGGGTAGGCGGTGCCGCGGTACCGGACGTTGTACCAGTGGGCCTGAGGAGAGGACGGAGCGTCAGAACACCCAGAGCACCCAGAGCGTCCCCACAGGAGAGCTGAACGGAACCGGGCCTCACCACGTGGATCTTCAGGTCGATGGACACCCGGACGTGGTAGGGCACGTCGTACTCCCTCATGTCCACCACGTTGTCCAGCTGGTCCGACATCTTCTTGTAGCGCCCGTCCTCCTCCTCCATCGTCACGCTGCCGCCCGCCATGGCACTAAGGAGCAGAACCAGAGAACCCACGGGTCAGAGGAGCAGAACCACGGGTCAGAGGAACAGAACCACGGGTCAGAGGAACCACGGGTCAGAGGAGCAGAACCCAGGGATCAGAGGAACAGAACCACGGGTCAGAGGAATAAACGGGTCAGAGGAACCACGGGTCAGAGGAGCAGAACCCAGGGATCAGAGGAACAGAACCACGGGTCAGAGGAATAAACGGGTCAGAGGAACCACGGGTCAGAGGAGCAGAACCCAGGGATCAGAGGAACAGCGAGGGTCTCGGGTCTCGGTACCTGGACAGCATGGTGGTGTAGGCGTCGTTGGACTGCTCCCGCTCCCGGTTCTTCCGGACGGCAGGAGCGATCTCGCGGCGGACCCTGGTGAGGTCGTCCACCGTGCTGAAGGACAGCTTGACGTAGCTCCTCTTCAGACCCACCAGGTGGTTGGGCTGCGGACACAAACACCCGTCAGACCTGGACTGGGCCGACTGGTGACGGCGTGGGCCTCAGGGGCCGTACTCACCAGGTCCAGGTCCTCCTTGGAGATCACCTCCAGCTTGGACAGCCTGCCCTGGTACTTCTTGGAGAGGTAGGAGATGACCTCCCGCTCACAGTTCTGGGGGAGGACGAGATCACTCTTACTCTAAATATTCTTAATATCTTAGAATGCTTAATGTTTATTATGCTCAATATCTTAATGTCTTACTGCTTCATCAAAGAGGCCCATCAGGAGACTTTCACTCACCTTTTTAGTGGCTATGTAGAAGTAGGGCTTGAAGGGGAGTGCTGCCTGCAGGCAGAAGAAGGAAGCGGGAATACACATGAGGCACTGTACGGTTATCGATGGCGATGACATAGCTATCTGCAGTGCATTCAGCAAACTGCAGCACTGAATCAAATCACCTTGAAGCGACTTCCGTCCTCCTGGATGAAGTAGTAATCCACAGCACCGACCAGTCGTTTGTCCTCGTCCAGGATCTCAGTCTGCGGCAGAGAAACGGACCCAGGAGTCATTAACGCCCACCTCAAGCAGACGCACACAGGAATACCTCCCAGACACTTCCTACACGGCAGGTTAGCCTCAAGCAGACGCACACAGGAATACCTCCCAGACACTTCCTACACGGCAGGTTAGCCTCAAGCAGACGCACACAGGAATACCTCCCAGACACTTCCTACAAGGCAGGTTAGCCTCAAGCAGACGCACACAGGAATACCTCCCAGACACTTCCTACACGGCAGGTTAGCCTCAAGCAGACGCACACAGGAATACCTCCCAGACACTTCCTACACGGCAGGTTAGCCTCAAGCAGACGCACACAGGAATACCTCCCAGACACTTCCTACACGGCAGGTTAGCCTCAAGCAGACGCACACAGGAATACCTCCCAGACACTTCCTACAAGGCAGGTTAGCCTCGCACCTGGACTCACAGCAGCCAGTACAGGACAGTAATATGAATGAAACGAAGAGATGTAAAATGTTAAATATGAGTAAAACTACAAGAATATAAACAACAAATCAATATCTATGCACACACTATGGTGGTGGTAGCAATGAAGACGGGAACGCAAAAAAAGTAGATAACCTGGTTAGGAGGGGGTCCTACTAGATAACCTGGTTAGGAGGGGGTCCTACTAGATAACCTGGTTAGGAGGGGGGTCCTACTAGATAACCTGGTTAGGAGGGGGGTCCTACTAGATAACCTGGTTAGGAGGGGGTCCTACTAGATAACCTGGTTAGGAGGGGGGTCCTACTAGATAACCTGGTTAGGAGGGGGGTCCTACTAGATAACCTGGTTAGGAGGGGGGTCCTACTAGATAACCTGGTTAGGAGGGGGGTCCTACTAGATAACCTGGTTAGGAGGGGGTCCTACTAGATAACCTGGTTAGGAGGGGGGTCCTACTAGATAACCTGGTTAGGAGGGGGGTCCTACTAGATAACCTGGTTAGGAGGGGGGTCCTACTAGATAACCTGGTTAGGAGGGGGGTCCTACTAGATAACCTGGTTAGGAGGGGGGTCCTACTAGATAACCTGGTTAGGAGGGGGTCCTACTAGATAACCTGGTTAGGAGGGGGTCCTACTAGATAACCTGGTTAGGAGGGGGTCCTACTAGATAACCTGGTTAGGAGGGGGGGTCCTACTAGATAACCTGGTTAGGAGGGGGCCCTACTAGATAACCTGGTTAGTGGTCACAGCGTGGGGGGTCGTGGACGTACCGGGTGCATGTTGACCAGCCAGCCCGTCTTCTCTCCCGGCTCCTTCATCCGGTCGAAGCCGAAGCGGGCGTCCATCTCGTCGGTGAACTGACTTCGCTCCAGCCGCTTGGCCGCCGAGTTATCATCCCTGAGAACACACAGACCCCCTGGTGTTAGGATCATCACCACAGACCCCCTGGTGGTAGGATCATCACCACAGACCCCCTGGTGGTAGGATCATCACCACAGACCCCCTGGTGTTAGGATCATCACCACAGACCCCCTGGTGGTAGGATCATCACCACAGACCCCCTGGTGGTAGGATCATCACCACAGACCCCCTGGTGGTAGGATCATCACCACAGACCCCCTGGTGGTAGGATCATCACCACAGACCCCCTGGTGGTAGGATCATCACCACAGACCCCCTGGTGGTAGGATCATCATCACAGACCCCCTGGTGGTAGGATCATCATGACCTCTGTGGTGCTGAGGAGAGGAGATCATCATGACCTCTGTGTGTCTGAGGAGAGGACCGACGTCCTCACTCGTCTATGGAGCAGAACTCCTCTGGAAGAGGCGGACTGGAAGACTTCACAACCTGTCCACACGATTCAACAGCACCCTAAAGCAAACCTTTCTATCTTAGCGTTCTCCTGGTGATCACTGAAGGTGTCATCTACCTGGTGACGCGTCCTGTCAGCCGTGCCCTGCTCTGTACCACCTCTCTCTACAAGAAATGTATTTATTGTTCCTGTTGTGTTTCCTTGTTAAGCACGTTGTGTTGTGTATTGTATTGACCCTGGTGTTTAGTGCTGTTTTCAACCAATCTCTTGTTCTTGTTCCTACTGGATATGGTTGATTCGCTTGTGAATCCGTTTTTATTGCTATATTGAACGAAAAGCGAATCGATACATAACGTTGATTTAATCGGATTTGACTGATGGTGAACTTTAATATTGAACTGAATGGTGTTCAGGCGGAGGTCTGAGGAGCCTTAAAGGTCTGATACGCAGTGTGGTCTGAGGAGACTTAAAGGTCTGATACGCAGTTCGGTGGTCTGAGGAGACTTACTGCTGGTGGTCCTGATCTGCGCCCCCTCCAGGTCCACGGTCGGCCCGGTACCGTCCGGTGTTCTGATAAACCATCCTCGCTCTTCCAAGTTATGAAGTCCACGAAATTAAGTCCACCGTTTTGTAGATGTTATCGTAACGGCAAAACAAAAGAGTTGTCAATTATTTAGATAACATAGCAGTGTTGTGGTCCGCCATTAGCCGCTCTGACAGCGCTGGTTCTGTGTTCCTATTTTGGCGCGTTTCTGCTGGTTCCCGCGAGACCGGAGACAGTGTCTGCGTCTGCTCCGCCCCTGGCACCGCCCATGGACCCGCCCCCAAGGCTGCTGGTGCGTTCAAGGCATGTGGGATGGAAGACATCGATGTAAAGAGTCCCATTTTTAAAACCCATGGCTAAGTCAGTCTTGACGAACACTTTTGGAAAATGCAAAAATCTTAGGACTGGCAATGTTTTTCTGCAAGGTTGTTCTGTTTCCAAAGTATCCCGTGAACACTTTGAAACCGATTTGAATTGAACGGCAGGCGACAGCTAACATTTAGTGTGCATAGTGGACTCAACCTGTATCTACAAGTTGGATGCTCTTTTTACTTGATAATAATTACTCAAGGAAGGTAATCCTTGATTGCATCCCTGCCCACCCCACGCCTACTTTGGGGGCGGTTCCCTCGCTCAGGAAGCCCCCCCCCCATCGCCTCCGGCTAGTGAACGTCCACATGTTTACCAGATCTCCTCAGGCATGGGCGGCCTGGAACTGTTCTTAACGGTAGGTGATTATAGACCTTCCTGGAAACAATCATGAGATCTTCGATAGAGAAACTCTGATCGGTTGTTCAGTGAACCTGGAGGTTCTTCAGAGAGACGCAGTTACAAGTGGACTAGAATGAGGCTCAGGTCAAACTAGGTCCGCTATTGCACGTTAAGAGCGCTTAGCCAGAGTCTTTATAGCTGTCGTTTCCGGCTGTCAACAACACGCTCCCACATGTTGTTGTTCACATGTGAACGTGAACTTGAACTTGTTAAGCTGTATTTAACTAGTTAACTAGTCAAGGCTTCCCTGTGCGGTAGCTGCTCGAGCAATGCTAAGTTCAGCACTCCTAATACCTGCGTACATTTAAGTTGTCCCATGGACATATCATATGCAAGAAATAGTTTTCATTAAGTTATTGCTATCATAATGCATCTTAATAAAGCATAAAAATACCTTGGTTTCAAACTAAAGTGATGAGTTTGTTAAAGTTATGCAGGATTGCATCATTACTGTCACAGTTAAGTTACCTCCCCTGTCAAGCCGGCAGTGTGACCCGCAATGAACTGAAGAGGTTTTGCCTATTAGTTGGACATTTTAACATTCTCTAATAATCGAATTTATTTTTATGTCTGAATTGAACATTATGCCTCTCCTTTAAAAAGCCCACAGTCAAACGTATTGTTTTGATGACCTCCTAAGAGGCACTGATGCAGGTTAGACTAACCGCCATCTGATAGGAACCGTTTTATGGAGAGGCATCTTATCAACGAGACAAATTAATTACTGTGGTTGTCCTCAACTTAAAGAGGAACTGGGCTCAACTCACCCAAGCCTCTAGTCAGGCTGGGCGTCAGCCACCACCAACACCCCATTTGTTGTTTGATGTTTTTATCGGCGCTCACTTTATTTCCGAGGGTCCAAGTCGTCTGTGTGGCTCATATCTGTGCTGTGTCCACCTCCACTAATCTCTAGCTCACCCCCGTGCCTAAGTGTTGACCTTTATCCCACAAGGCTCTCCTGTCAGCTGCCGCATATCAACGGTTTCCCAGTCCCTTAGAAGATCACCGCAGTCACACATTAGGTTAGCAGACCAACCCCCTCCCTGACCCAGAAGATAGTCCCTCATCGAAGGCTGGGACGCAGACACACAGGTCCGTTCAGAGTTTGTGAACACATGTATCTGATCCAGTCTCTGCGCTCTCCCTGCAGTACAGAGCGGCTGCCGCTGAATGCTGCCTCTCGCCCTGCTGGGATTAGTCGCGCTCTTGCTCTTGTTCCTACGGTGGCGGTCGCACACCGAGGCCAAGGCAGGGATGCCTGGAGGAGGACAAGCCTCCGCTGCGGTGCCCGAGGAGCTGCCCGCTGACGCACACGCCCCCCCTGGACCGGAGGAACAGCCCCAGCAGCCCGCCGCCACGCGCAGCACCGCTGCCCCCGCTGGCCCGGAGGACCGCGGCTCTCAGGTCGGCGGCGCAGCGACAGGTGCTGCTCCACAGCCTCCAGGGGCCTCAGGAGCGGCGGTAGGAGACCCCCGCCCGGAGCAGACCCCCGGCGGCGGGGAGGCCGAGAGCCGGCCGACCACCGCACTCCGCCCCCTGATGGCGTTCAAGAGTCCCCGGCCCAAACTGGCCTTCATCCTGGGAGCGTCCGAGGACAACTCCTCCGATGATGACGGGCCTCTAGTCGCCAAGCCCCCGTCAGGTCCCTCCCAGCCCCCGTCCACCTCCAGCTCCACCTCCAGCTCCAGCTCCACCTCCACCTCCAGCTCCACCTCCACCTCCAGCTCCACCTCTAGCTCAACCTCCAGCTCCAATTCCACCTCCACCTCCACCACCCCTCGGCTGACCTGCACAGCCCCGCCACGGGCAAGCTCTGTGATGAAGTAAGCACCCCCCCCCCATAACACACACACACACCACCCCTACACCACCCCTACCCCACCCACCCTAGTTGTGGCTAAAATCCAACTTGAATGAACAACCTGAGGTGGGTGTGGTTGTGTTGGGCTGGTTGTGTGCGTCTGTGTGTTGGAGAGTTGACGTGTCTGATTGTCCTCGGTCTGTCCCAAGCTGCCTGCAGTCGGCTGGCTGCGTGTCGTCTGCGTGTCCTCTCTGAGCGTTGTTATTGTCGCATGCCGCACACTTCTGTGCGCTATAATTGGACCGTCTCTCCATGCCGTTCAAACGAGGTCCGAGTCTGGCAGGGTCACGTTACCGCTGGACAGGAACACATTGTATTAAACACACAAACATGGTATGTACTTTTTTGCCCTCTTATAGTCTGCAATAGATGAAGAGCTGAAGCCTGCCTTGCTTTCTGCTCTCCATTCTTTATTTTATTTCATTCATTCATCCTCTGGTCTGTTTTGTTGCACTGACCGTCTGAATGACGGAGGGACGTTCTGTTTGCCTTGGTGTTGGAGTGACATATTATCACACTCACAGAGGGGGCAACGTAACAAGATTTAGTTCTTGAACTGCGTATTTCTGTCCTCATATTACAGTATTCTCAATAGAGATCTTGTGGGATTGTTTTGAACCTCAAGGTCAAAATAGTAAATACAAATGTATGTACCTGTACAGGTGGGATCCTTCTCCACACGTCTTCTGCTCTGTTGGTTTAGTGTGGGGATTATCGAGAGGGAAGCACCAATCTGTTCTCTTCTTCAGTCATTTGGTTTTTAAGTGGTGTTCCTTGGCTGGCCTGAGGGTGTGTTTACCTTGCCTGTGATTGGGTAGGCCCCGGCACGTGCGTGTCTGCCTCCCCAGAGCTCTGCCAGGGAGTAACCTCACTGGGAGGGAGCAGCTGAGCCGCACAGCCTCGGGGCCGGCCCTCAGTCCGTCAGTCCTGTTATCGGTGTGTCCTACGTGTTAATTGCACCGGTGAAGTCTGCATGGCGCTGTACTATGGAGACGACAGGCCAGGGTTCAACTGGCTTCAGTGCCCTCTAAAGGTTGGTTCCTTTTAAACCCAAATGGTTGAACTGCACTTCCTTCCTTTGTTTGTTTGTGCACGTAGCCTTTATGATTCTGTGGCTGGCAAAACACAAAGCAGCACGTAGGCAAAATCCTCTGCATCTCATTCCATATGGCGTGAGGGGTAGGAGGCGACAGGACGTGCACGTGCGTGGTGTTGTTGTTATGTAACAGGTAGAGGTTTGACGCTGCACGTGGAGGTCTGAAGGAAAACAAAGGCTCCAACAATTTGAGAGTAGGAAGTGAAGCAGATTAACAGGGGAACTATACGGCTACAGTAATTCCACTGCAGCATTCACTATATCTGAATGCATGCCAACACAAGGAATAAACACACTGTTCCCCATAATGTGTACAAGAACAGACGTGTGTTGGCAGAGTAGAACGATGTTGAAATTAATGGATATCTTGTTCTTTCATGCTTAAGAGGAAGGAAATGAGTCAAGCAACAAGTGGGAAGGTTATCTTTTTAATCTCAAGTGTACAAAGTTTGAAATAGGAGATTTAAGTCTAAAGTTCAAATCAGGTGTGAGGCTCTGAGCATGAACTGAAAGCTCGTTTAGAAGCTGTCAGTGTTGGTAGCCTCTCCTGCTGTCCTATAAACCTGCAGTGATGGCATTGTTTAGCTCAAGATAAACAAGTCAGATTCTCTCCATGTGACTCAGAAATGTGTTGACCGCTGAAGTCCAAGAAGAGTGTAGTCCTGGACTCTAGTCTTGGACTATGGTCTTGGACTATCGTTATTATTCAGCGACCTTATGTAGGCCTCAAAACAAAAGGTGGACAGATCTTCACCTGGGCTTCGGTTTATCTGCAGCTGCTGGATCCTCAACCTGCTCTTGGATCAACACTCATTGAGATGTAGAACTATGATGATGTGGATGCATCAGTCTGTGAACCAGGTAGTAGCACTAATAAACCCTTTGTGTTCTTCAGGCCTAGCATGTCCGGCCTCCACCTGGTGAAGAAAGGACGTGAACACAAGAAGATGGATCTGCAGCGGGACTTCACCGTGGCCTCGCCTGCAGAGTTCGTGACCCGCTTCGGTGGCAACCGGGTCATCGAGAAGGTAGTGTGGTCTCGGCTCTCTGCCCTGGCTTCAGTATCTTGGAGCTATTCTTTTAGTGCATGCTAAATAACTCCACCATGTCTCCTCTCTCCGTACCCTCGTGGCGTTCCAGGTGCTGATCGCTAACAACGGCATCGCGGCGGTGAAGTGCATGCGGTCCATCCGGCGCTGGTCCTACGAGATGTTCCGCAACGAGAGGACCATTCGCTTCGTCGTCATGGTTACGCCTGAGGACCTGAAGGCCAATGCAGGTAACGATGAGCTTCGGTTCGGTACGTTACGTCATGTTTGGGTGGTGTCGTTGTCCTGCCGGTGAGACAGACCCATGCTGGGTGATAAACACCGAGGTGTGGTAAGAACCTCTTCTCTTTGACCCGGGGAATAACACGCGTTTCTCTGCAGAGTACATCAAAATGGCGGACCACTATGTGCCCGTGCCGGGGGGCCCCAACAACAACAACTACGCCAACGTAGAGCTGATCGTGGACATCGCCAAGAGGATCCCGGTCCAGGTAGAGCTCATCGTTCCTCACAGCCACAGTGATCAGTGTTGTTGGACAGAACTGGGCGGTACTGAGGCTCTGCGTTCGTCTCCCCCCAGGCCGTCTGGGCCGGGTGGGGTCACGCCTCGGAGAACCCCAAACTACCAGAGCTGCTGGACAAGGCCGGGATCTCGTTCCTGGGTAAGACGCTCGCCGAGCCCGGGCGCGCGGGGAGGACCTGTTGTTCCTGTTGATTCTGGTTTGGGGTGTTGTGGGGGAACTGGTTTCAAACGGTTGACTGACGGTTGCCATGGGGACGTGTTCTGTGCAGGCCCGTCCAGTAAGGCCATGTGGGCGCTGGGGGACAAGGTGGCGTCTGCCATCGTGGCCCAGAGTGCAGACATCCCCACGCTGCCCTGGAGCGGGTCAGGTGAGTTACTTTCACTTTTACATTAGGGCCTCGAGCCTTTAGGGACGCTGTCATCCAGAACGACTTACAGTCAGTACATTAGTGAGAAGAAAGAGAAACAACAATATATCTCTGTGGGTACAGGAAGGAGGTTCGTAGAACCAAGTGCCAAGTACCATCACTAGGTTAACCCATTCCCCGAATACAACAGAGACAGCTAGAACAAAGATAGCTAGCTCTGGCTATGAAACATAGCCAGAGCTAGAGTGATGGATCCACCACACACCTACCCAATATCTCCTCTTTAAAGAAGTATATTGGTAGTTATCTCAAGTAAGTCTTAAACTCAGTCTGTCTCTGGGTGGGGGTCCAGGTCTGACTGAGTCTGTCTCTGGGTGGGGGTCCAGGTCTGACTCAGTCTGTCTCTCGGTGGGGGTCCAGGTCTGACTGTGTCTGTCATTGGGGGTGGGGGTCCAGGTCTGACTGAGTCTGTCTCTGGGGGTGGGGGTCCAGGTCTGACTGAGTCTGTCTCTGGGGGTGGGGGTCCAGGTCTGAACTGAGTGTGTCTCTGGGGGCGGGGGTCTAGGTCTGAGGGTGGACTGGACCGAGGAGGACCAGCTCCTGGGGGAGGTCATCAGCGTGCCCCCAGAGGTCTACGCCCACGGCTGCGTCCGTGACGTCGACGACGGGCTGGCGGTAAGACGGGAGACACCAGGTCAAAGCTGCTGTAGGACAGGGGGGGGGAGAGATCCTGATTGGTCAGAAATGACCGATCAGCTTTAATAACCCTACTGTATATATGTGAGCGCTTAAATCGTACCTACCTCACCTTTAATAACACTAGTATATACATATAATAGCTCTTAGCTCTTACCTACCTCACCTTCAATAAGACTAGTGTATATATAATATATACAGGATGGTATATATATCATGTCCACGGCTCTCCCCCAGGGGGCGCAGCGGATCGGCTACCCCGTGGTCATCAAGGCGTCGGAGGGCGGAGGAGGGAAGGGAATCCGGAAGGTGGAGAGCGTGGAGGACTTCCCCAACCTCTACCGACAGGTCTGGCCCACCGCCTCACTCCGGCGCAGTACCCCCTCTGTCCACCGTGTCTGAGAGATGAGCAGCGAGAGGGGCAGCGTGGGGCAACTGTCCAAAAGAAAACTAAGAAACAACAGGGGGAGTTAACCTTACTGAACAAAGAACCGTCATATTATAGATATCATATCTAGATCTATAGATATCATATCTAACCCTAATATCTATAGATATATACATATTGATCTATATCTATCTATAGATATAGATGTAAAGACAAAGAACAGATAGATAGCTGTAGATATATAGATATGTGTATTTATATATATATGTGCGTCTTGTTATCCCAGGGTCCAGGCGGGGGTTCATGCTAGTGTCTTGTTGTCCAGGCGGGGGTTCACGCTGGTGTCTTGTTGTCCAGGCGGGGGTTCATGCTAGTGTCTTGTTGTCCAGGCGGGGGTTCACGCTGGTGTCTTGTTGTCCAGGCGGGGGTTCATGCTAGTGTCTTGTTGTCCAGGCGGGGGTTCATGCTAGTGTCTTGTCGTCCAGGCGGAGGTTCATGCTGGTGTCTTGTCGTCCAGGGGGGGGTTCATGCTAGTGTCTTGTCGTCCAGGCGGGGGTTCATGCTAGTGTCTTGTCGTCCAGGTCCAGGCGGAGGTTCCGGGCTCCCCTATCTTCATCATGCAGCTGGCTCAGCACGCCCGCCACCTGGAGGTGCAGATCCTGGCCGACCAGTACGGCCACGCCATCTCCCTGTTCGGGAGGGACTGCTCCATCCAGAGGAGGCACCAGAAGATCATCGAGGAGGCGCCCGCCACCGTGGCCGCCGCCCTGACCTTTGAGCAGATGGAGCAGGTGAGGGTTCCAGCGTCGTCGTGTTATAAGTTAAAAGGAATTTAACCTTTCTAACCTCTGGCCACTTAAAGCGCTTCACATTTAGTTCCTCACATTCAACCACTCGCACACACGTTGTCACACCGACGCCGCATCAGCCAAGCAAGGTGCCTAGCTCAGGGACACTTAGGAGGAGCCGGGGATGGAGCCAGCAACCTGCAAGCCCTCCCTTCCCCCTGAGCCACGGGTCTGTCTCCCGGGCTGACCCCTGACCTCGGTGTCTGTCTCCCGGGCTGACCCCTGACCTCGGTGTCTGTCTCCCGGGCTGACCCCTGACCTCGGTGTCTGTCTCCCGGGCTGACTCCTGACCTCGGTGTCTGTCTCCCGGGCTGACCCCTGACCTCGGTGTGTGTGTGAGCAGCATGCGGTGCGCCTGGCCAAGATGGTGGGCTACGTCAGCGCGGGCACGGTGGAGTACCTCTTCTCAGAGGACGGCAGCTTCCACTTCCTGGAGCTGAACCCCCGCCTCCAGGTGGAGCACCCCTGCACCGAGATGATCGCAGACGTCAACCTGCCGGCGGCACAGCTGCAGGTGGGCTCCCCCAGAATGACCAGGCCTAGTCTCTCTCTCTCTCTCTCTCTCTCTCTCTCTCTCTCTCTCTCTCTCTCTCTCTCTCTCTCTCTCTCTCTCTCTCTCTCTCTCTCTCTCTCTCTCTCTCTCTCTCTCTCTCTCTCTCTCTCTCTCTCTCTCTCTCAAAACACGTCTCTGTGTCAGAAGCCAAAAACCGATGAACCCCCGTTCAGTTGTTCTTCCTCTGCTGTGTCCTCCAGATCGCGATGGGGATCCCCCTGTTCCGGATCAAAGACATCCGCCTGCTGTACGGGGAGACCCCCTGGGGAGACTCCCGAATCCACTTTGAGGCCCCCGACTGCGTCCCCTCCCCCCGGGGGCACGTCATCGCAGCCCGCATCACCAGCGAGAACCCGGACGAGGTGAACCCGGTTCTAGTGTCACTGTGAGCTGGGGTCTGGTGGGGGTAGTGAACCTGGTTCTAGTGTCACTGAGCTGACCTTAGGTCTGGTGGGGGTAGTGAACCTGGTTCTAGTGTCACTGTGAGCTGACCTTAGGTCTGGTGGGGGTAGTGAACCTGGTTCTAGTGTCACTGTGAGCTGACCTTAGGTCTGGTGGGGGTAGTGAACCTGGTTCTAGTGTCACTGTGAGCTGACCTTAGGTCTGGTGGGGGTAGTGAACCTGGTTCTAGTGTCACTGTGAGCTGACCTTAGGTCTGGTGGGGGTAGTGAACCTGGTTCTAGTGTCACTGAGCTGACCTTAGGTCTGGTGGGGGTAGTGAACCTGGTTCTAGTGTTACTGTGAGCTGACCTTAGGTCTGGTGGGGGTAGTGAACCTGGTTCTAGTGTCACTGTGAGCTGACCTTAGGTCTGGTGGGGGTAGTGAACCCGGTTCTAGTGTCACTGTGAGCTGACCTTAGGTCTGGTGGGGGTAGTGAACCTGGTTCTAGTGTCACTGTGAGCTGACCTTAGGTCTGGTGGGGGTGGTGAACCTGGTTCTAGTGTCACTGTGAGCTGACCTTAGGTCTGGTGGGGGTAGTGAACCTGGTTCTAGTGTCACTGTGAGCTGACCTTAGGTCTGGTGGGGGTAGTGAACCTGGTTCTAGATTTACTGTGAGCTGACCTGGGCCCGGTTTCCCGATAAAGTTCACTCTTAGCGCGCTACGTAGACTCCTACATTTAAACTAATCAAGGTTGTTTACCTCTATAGGCGTGGTTCCCGAACGGTCTCTTAGGAGTATTCTAAGCAACACCCCTTCGTTCCCATTCTGTCGGCTCCGTGGCCAGCGTCAAAAGTAGAGAAATGTTAAACTTTTCAGGCAGAGTAGGATCCGTCGGCCAATCAGATCGTGGCTATGCAAATACACTCCATGCGACTACTGGATCCATTTTGCAATAACAAACAGGAAGAAGCAGGAAAAATCTGGCCGTTATATTTTTTTAAAGAGATGTGGAATCGATAGGATCTTTTGTATTTACATCCACACATTTGATTGGCTGCAGGCTGCGCCCACAAACACTAGTCCCCTATGCGTCAGAGACGCCCTCGGCCGTCCGTCGGCTGACGCAGGTAGTGTGAACGCGGCGTCAGTCGCCGTGTTTTGTCTACAACACATCAAGGCTCAGAGGGCGGCTGAGGCATATCAACCTTTTAGCGATTTGTGATGTCAACACTGCATTTATTAAGGCGTATCCACAATATCAACAGAAAAGTGGACAGCAGACAGAAGTTTGAACGATCTCTGTATGGCAAGAGCACCAGGCCATGCATTATTATCTTCAAAGCATACAATAAACCGGCTTCAACATCACCACCGCGTCCGTGGTGGAGGAGTCCAGTAAAAGCCACCGAGGTGAGGTGTAGCACGGACCCTGTTAGCCTCCACCTGGGGGGCTGCGACACCTGTTGCTCAATATACATCAGGTGTGCAGCCCCCCCCAGCCCAGAGTCACCTCACTCTGACTCGGGTCAGGTGAGGCTAGTGACCCCGGCCATCCCCACTCCCACTCCCAGTGGAAATAGGAACTGAACTGAGAGGTTTCAGTCCGACACGCGTTTGGGAATAGGCCTGGCAACGTCAGGCCTACGTTATAACTTTTATAACGCATAACGTATCGTTCTCATCCTGACTTGTAAGTCTTGTTGGAGTCTTTGGATGCAAGCATTTGCTCAATGACTAAATGTAATATTTCTGTCCTTTATTTATCGGGGTGCTTCTGCTCGACCTCTGACCTGCTCTTCTGGCTCTCCCTGCAGGGCTTCAAGCCCAGCTCGGGCACGGTGCAGGAGCTGAACTTCCGCAGCAGTAAGAACGTGTGGGGTTACTTCAGCGTCGGCGCCACCGGCGGGCTGCACGAGTTCGCCGACTCCCAGTTCGGCCACTGCTTCTCCTGGGGCGAGAACCGCGAGGAGGCCATCTCGTACGTAGCTCTGAGCGGTGATGTGGTCGTGGGAGTCGTGAGTGGTTAGTGTAGCGGGTCGTGGTGTGAAGGAACTGCTCATAATGCAATAGCTGCAGTTCAGGGGGCAGTGGGCACACAGCACCAGCCTGAACCCCACAACGTTAAGCTCTTGGTGAAAGTATTTAATTTGACCCCGATGGCTAATCTGATTATATCCTACTGGGGGCTCATTACAGAGACTCCTAACTCTGAAATCCTATCCTATCGTAACATAGGAAGGCAATTAGGAGGTTTGGTATTACTGAAGGAGATTACTTAGGAAGAACTTAGGAAGAACTTAGGAAGTAACTCAGTAACTTAGGAAGAAATCCTATCTTTTTTTAGGGTAGGAATTTAGCCATTACAGAACTATCCGGAGTTAGCAATTTCTTAAATTAGGATCCCTAAACTAGGTGGCCATGCACCCTGTCCTAAATCCAAAATAATAAAAAATCAACAACCATCTGAAATGTTATAATTGACATTTCTTCCACATTTTATTATTTATTTTGTTGGTATTGTACCATTAGATTAACTTTTTATGTAGCTCACACCATTTGACCGTGGCTCTTTTCTGGAGATGTTTGGATGGTCTTCTAAAGCCTGGGTGGTCCCCAGGAACATGGTGGTGGCCCTCAAGGAGCTGTCCATCAGAGGGGACTTCAGGACCACCGTGGAGTACCTCATCAAGCTGCTGGAGACGGAGTGCTTCAGGAACAACGACATTGACACCGGCTGGCTGGACCAGCTCATAGCAGAGAAGGTTCAGGTAGAGAACCTTCAGTACTAGAACCTCCTGGACCAGCTGATAGCAGAGAAGGTTCAGGTAGAGAACCTTCAGGACTAGAACCTTCTGCACTAGAACCTTCAGGACTAGAACCTTCTGCACTAGAACCTCCTGGACCAGCTGATAGCAGAGAAGGTTCAGGTAGAGAACCTTCTGCACTAGAACCTTCTGCACTAGAACCTTCTGCACTAGAACCTCCTGGACCAGCTCATAGCAGAGACGGTTGAGGTAGAGAACCTTCTGGACTAGAACCTTCTGGACCAGCTCATAGCAGAGAAGGTTGAGGTAGAGAACCGTCTGGACTAGAACCTTCTGGACCAGCTCATAGCAGAGAAGGTTGAGGTAGAGAACCTTCTGGACTAGAACCTTCTGGACCAGCTCATAGCAGAGAAGGTTGAGGTAGAGAACCGTCTGGACTAGAACCTTCTGGACCAGCTCATAGCAGAGAAGGTTGAGGTAGAGAACCTTCTGCACTAGAACCTTCTTCACTAGAACCTTCTGCACTAGAACCTCCTGGACCAGCTCATAGCAGAGAAGGTTGAGGTAGAGAACCGTCTGGACTAGAACCTTCTGGACCAGCTCATAGCAGAGAAGGTTGAGGTAGAGAACCTTCTGCACTAGAACCTTCTTCACTAGAACCTTCCCGCCGAGCTGATAGCAGAGAAGGTTGAGGTCCAGTAGGTTCCGTGGGACGGTTCTTCCTGTTGGAGCCTTGGGGCCTGCTGACAGCGGGGGGGTGCAGGTCCAGCAGGACGGGGTTCTCCTCCTCTGAGTGCGGTTGTGTCTGCAGGCGGAGCGCCCGGACACCATGCTGGGGATCGTGTGCGGAGCTCTGCACGTGGCCGACGCCAGCTTCAGGAAGAGTATGGCCGACTACCTGCACTCCCTGGAGAGGTCTCATCTATATTAATATTAATAATGTACCGTGGAAATAGAGGGCCGTCTTATTAATTATAGGAAAAATCAATATTATTATAATACCTGATCAATACATTCCCTGATCAATGCATTCCCTGATCAATGCATTCCCTGATAATTACGTTCCCTGATCAATACGTTCCCTGATCAATACGTTCCCTGATCAATACGTTCCCTGATCAATACGTTCCCTGATCAATGCATTCCCTGATCAATGCATTCCCTGATCAATGTGTTCCCCGATCAATATGTTCCCTGATCATTACGTTCCCTGATTAATGCGTTCCCTGATCAATGCGTTCCCTGATCAATGCGTTCCCTGATCAATGCGTTCCCTGATCAATGCGTTCCCTGATCAATGCGTTCCCTGATTAATGCGTTCCCTGATTAATGCGTTCCCTGATCAATGCGTTCCCTGATCAATGCGTTCCCTGATCAATGCGTTCCCTGATCAATGCGTTCCCTGATCAATGCGTTCCCTGATCAATGCGTCTCCAGGGGCCAGGTGCTTCCAGCAGCCAGTCTGCTGAACTCGGTCAGCGTGGAGCTCATCTATGAAGGGGTGAAGTTCGGCCTGACTGTGAGTGCTCTCTCTGTGCCCTCGTTCCTCCTCATACCGTGAAGCGATCCACTACAACAAAGTACTGAATCAAGGAACTCTGACCCCTGACCTCTGACCTCTGACCTCTGACCCTGTGCCCAGGTGGCCCGCCAGTCCCCCACCACCTACGTCCTGATCATGAACGCCATGGACATCGAGATCGACGTCCACCGGCTCAGCGACGGAGGGCTGCTGCTGTCCTACGACGGCAACAGCTACACCACCTATATGAAGGAGGAGGTGGACAGGTACTACACTACAGCTGCACCACCTACATGAAGGAGGAGGTGGACAGGTACTACATTACAGCTGCACCACCTACATGAAGGAGGAGGTGGACAGGTACTTCATTACAGCTGCACCACCTACATGAAGGAGGAGGTGGACAGGTACTACATTACAGCTGCACCACCTACATGAAGGAGGAGGTGGACAGGTACTACACTACAGCTGCACCACCTACATGAAGGAGGAGGTGGACAGGTACTACACTACAGCTGCACCACCTACATGAAGGAGGAGGTGGACAGGTACTACATCACAGCTGCACCACCTACATGAAGGAGGAGGTGGACAGGTACTACATCACAGCTGCACCACCTACATGAAGGAGGAGGTGGACAGGTACTACATTACAGCTGCACCACCTACATGAAGGAGGAGGTGGACAGGTACTACATTACAGCTGCACCACCTACATGAAGGAGGAGGTGGACAGGTACTACACTACAGCTGCACCACCTACATGAAGGAGGAGGTGGACAGGTACTACATTACAGCTGCACCACCTACATGAAGGAGGAGGTGGACAGGTACTACATTACAGCTGCACCACCTACATGAAGGAGGAGGTGGACAGGTACTACATTACAGCTGCACCACCTACATGAAGGAGGAGGTGGACAGGTACTACATTACAGCTGCACCACCTACATGAAGGAGGAGGTGGACAGGTACTACATTACAGCTGCACCACCTACATGAAGGAGGAGGTGGACAGGTACTACATTACAGCTGCACCACCTACATGAAGGAGGAGGTGGACAGGTACTACATTACAGCTGCACCACCTACATGAAGGAGGAGGTGGACAGGTACTACATTACAGCTGCACCACCTACACGAAGGAGGAGGTGGACAGGTACTACATTACAGCTGCACCACCTACATGAAGGAGGAGGTGGACAGGTACTTCATTACAGCTGCACCACCTACATGAAGGAGGAGGTGGACAGGTACTACATTACAGCTGCACCACCTACATGAAGGAGGAGGTGGACAGGTACTGCACCTGGTATCAAACATTAGAGGGGGTTTGTTGATCCCACAAAGGGAATTTGGAGAGTTACTTCTTTTTAAAGCTGCTCTATAAAATAAAATTAGTTTTTGCTAGAATTGTGTTTAATTTTTACTTGATCAGGGATGAGCAGTAAACCAAGGCAAATGGTCTTGAACTTGAAGGGGAAATAACTGTCATGGTTGTTAGTAGAATTGCTTTTCTTTCCATTAACGTGTTCTCTCTTCCTGAACCCAAGCTACCGCATCACCGTGGGCAACAAGACGTGCGTGTTTGAGAAGGAGCGGGACCCCACCGTGCTGAGGGCGCCCTCTGCTGGCAAGCTGCTGCACTACCTGGTGGAGGACGGCGCGCACGTGGCCGCGGGGGACTGCTACGGGGAGATCGAGGTGGGGGCCGCAGAGACAGGCGGGGGCCTTGTTTGCACGCTGCATGACTGTGGTGCGCCTTATCCCCCCCCCCCCCCCCCCCCCCATGGAGTAAACAGGACAGGATCGGACACCTGAGACACTCAGACTTGTTTAGAAATTGATTTTTTATTATTTATGATTTATTATGTTACATTTACATTTCTACTACTTGTGTGTGTGTGTGTATATATATTTATTTATGTGTGTGTGTATATATATATATATATATATATATATATATATAGTTATAAATACATAAATAGATATAAAGGGATATAGATCTCTATCTTACGGACCTTTATATAGTTGTGCTGTGACGATCCTTCCCCGATGTGGGCTGGATGGTGTGTTGGATGCTGATTGGTTGATGAAGGCCCCCCGTGTCCCCAGGTGATGAAGATGGTGATGACGCTGATGGTGACGGAGACGGGCTGCATCCACTTCGTGAAGCGTCCGGGCGCGGTCCTGGTCCCGGGCTGCGTGGTGGCCCGCATGGCGCTGGACGACCCCAGCTCCATCGTCCTGGTGAGGCCCTCAGAACCCTCCAGGACGCTCGGGGCGCTGCCAGGAGAACGGCCTTTATCTACCAACCTTCAGAGGCAGAGTGCACTCTTCATGTTCTCAAATGAACATGAAGACAACCCACCAATACAGACCGTTCATTAGCTGGAACAATAAGGGAAATCAGTTTATTAGTGGATTAGTTTTTATTCACTTCTACTACCTTCTTTAGTACATACACAGTACTTATTCTACCTCTACTATACTACTGCTACTAATACTACTGCTACTATAGTACTGCTACTATACTACTACTACTACTACTACTACTATTCTACTACTACTGCTACTGCCTGTAGTATATTACTACTGCTACTATACTAATACTAATAATAATACTAAACTACTACTACTGCTACTATTAACATACTTCTGCTACTGATACTTCTGCTACTGAAAATAAGATAAAGTGGTATCTTATTTTCTGTAACCTTCTGTGATTTCTCTTCTCCCATCTTATCGACCCTACTCTTCCTAGTTCACGACCAACCCATTGTCCTCTCAGTCAGGGCGTTGAGATGATCCGTACATTGAATCACGTCTGCCCCCGGTGCTAGCTGATAGCGCTATGCTAGTGATGGTCCCCTCCATGTGCTCCTGGTGGAGTAACCCTGGGGTCCTCCTCCTCCTCCTCCCGCAGGTGGAGCCCAACACCGCCCCCCTGCCCCCCCAGCAGCCTCTGCCCATCGTGGGGGAGAAGCTCCACCAGGTGTTCCACAGCGTGCTGGAGAACCTGGGCAAGGTGATGGACGGCTACTGCCTGGCCGAGCCCTACTTCAGCAACAAGGTGAGCAGGTTTCTAAGAACATCCTCACCGAACCGAGAGCGATCTATTGTTGTTTCTCTTTCTTCTCACAAAGTTGTACTTTGGATAAAAGCTAAACACCCTAAATGAAAATGTAACTTCCGGCTCTGGTGGTGCAGCTGTACTTGTTCTGCATTCTGTTGTAATGTCCGCCAGGGCAGCATCTTGAGCGGGCTGTGGCGTGGTTCTCCCCCCAGGTGAAGCAGTGGGTCTCCACCCTGATGAAGACGCTCAGGGACCCCTCGCTGCCGCTGCTGGAGCTGCAGGACATCATGACCAGCGTGGCGGGCCGTGTCCCGCCCGCCGTGGAGAAGGCCGTCCGCAAGGTCATGGCCCAGTACGCCAGCAACATCACCTCCGTGCTCTGCCAGTTCCCCAGCCAGAGGGTGAGAGACCGGAGCCTGACCGCCAGAGCCTGGCAGCCAGATCGCTAACGTTCTCCTCTAGCTAACGTCCTCCTCTAGCTAACGTCCTCCTCTAGCTAACGTTCTCCTCTAGCTGACGTCCTCCTCTAGCTAACGTCCTCCTCTAGCTAACGTCCTCCTCTAGCTAACGTTCTCCCCTAGCTAACGTTCTCCTCTAGCTAACGTTCTGCTCTAGCTAACGTTCTGCTCTAGCTGACGTTCTCCTCTAGCTGACGTTCTCCTCTAGCTGACGTTCTCCTCTAGCTGACGTTCTCCTCTAGCTAACGTTCTCCTCCAGCTAACGTTCTCCTCCAGCTAACGTTCTCTCCTAGCTAACGTTCTCCTCTAGCTAACGTCCTCCTCTAGCTAACGTTCTCCTCTAGCTAACGTTCTGCTCTAGCTGACGTTCTCCTCTAGCTGACGTTCTCCTCCAGCTGACGTTCTCCTCTAAACGTTCTCCTGTAGCTAACGTTCTCCTCTAGCTGACGTTCTCCTCTACGTTCTCCTCCTCCAGATCGCCAACGTTCTGGACAGCCACGCGGCCACGCTGCAGCGGAAGGCGGACCGGGAGGTGTTCTTCATGAACACGCAGAGCATCGTGCAGCTGGTCCAGAGGTCCGCTC